>NC_051182.1:142533067-142693168 GCF_013339695.2 Rhipicephalus sanguineus
TTTTAGCAGGAAGAACAAGATACAGTACGCCAAAATATCTTCTGTTACGTAAATTATTGTTCTATTGCATCTAGCATCGGCACCTGTGGTGCAGCTGTTGTGAGATTCTCAAATGCGTAGTAAGTCAATCTCATCGTACGTAAGTGAAGCTTACATCCGCGAGATCCTTCCAATCGCTGACGTGTGACAAGCAGCGAGACGCAAAGAAACCCTATTTCTTGCATTCTAGAGACTGCAACAAAGCACCACGCGAGACAAACTTCGTTGACGACACTATAGTGGCGTCGGAATTTGAGCGGAAGACGCCTCACGCATCGCAGTACGCAACAAAGTGCCGTCGCTACCACCAACTGTCATTATACCGACACAACTAAAAATAAAGAAAAAAACATCGAGAAAACAAAAGGTCGGCAGCGCGTAGATGTTCGCGCGCTTGTTTTTGTCGAAATGGTTCGAGAGCCATCACGTGACTCTGCTCCACCAATGGGGACGCGTATACCTAACCGCCTGTGCTCGCTACAATGCCGGAAGATGAAGGAATGTCACCGTTGTTTTGTTTTATTCTGGTGGCTCACTGGCAGCTATATCAGCTTAAGAAGTGGAGTTCAGCCAACGTTTATTGTTTCACACGGTGCTGTTTCTATAGCAGTATCTTGTATCTTAAGATACACGATACATTTCTTAATGCATCGGAAATACAGATACAGATACTCGTCTTGCAAAACGTATCGCGATACAGATACAAGATACCCAAAGAGTATCTAAGATAGTATCTAAGATACGTGTATCTTCGATACTGCCCAACACTGAAGTCTAGTCATCGCCTTTACGCCCTTGCGACGATTGACGGCACCGACGGAAGCACAAGGATGATGTTAATTTTATCGAAAAATATTGCTACACCGTACATTCGAATGGTTTTAGACTTCTTTTACGAGCTAATTCAATCCCAAATGAAATGTTCTAATCTATAAGAGCCAAATACAAATTTTACTTTGAATACCGACGATAGTGGGGTATATAAATTTTAGCCGCAATATAGATCTGAGGTATTTAGGGGGCAGGAAGACACTGGCAAAAAACTGTTGGAGCAGGCGCGACCATATTGTCAGCAGCAAAAAAGTGCGTTTTCCTCAGTTTCAGTGAAAGTGCACTTTGCTCTTTTAGAAAAAAAAAACGCCACATTTCTTTCCGTCCGATTTGCACAGTGGTACACAAGTGCGACATACTGAAGCATGCGGATCACGCGGTTGCAAACACCTGAAATAGAAAATAAAACGTGAACACTATTCAATTCTAATGCATGAATGGCACCGGCAGCACGGCCAGAGAGACTGCATGCAGAATAGGCGTTAGCAAAAGTATACGGACCACGGGAACGCGTGGCAGAATGTATCGACGCACCATCTACCGACGCGGCGCCCACTGTCGAGACCACGACTGAAGCAGCGCTGCGCATGCGCGTCCCGTCATCAGGTGGTCGCTTTGTCTGACATGGTTGTGTGTCGCTTTCTTTGCTCCGTCACATCTGTGCCGTTGTATTACGTAGCGGCTGCGGCGGGGCCGGCTCAAGCGCCAGGCAAGCATTGCTTTTTACAACGGTTAATTAGCCTAACAAAACATAGCTAGCATCGCATAACCTGATAAATCCAAGCGTAATTAACTCTGTTTCCTTGTGACGCCATGTTGCGTCACCAGAAAATTCAGCCTGCCTGCCTTTGCCACGTTAACTCAAGATAAGCTTACTACATGGGCCTAGTTGAGCCGAGGTATGTAAGCGGATCCTAATTAAATCTAGTTGAGCATAGTATCGTCTAATTAAGCCGAGATAATTAAACCTATATAAGCTACACCTAAGCGTGGACAATTAATCCAAACCGAATTCCCCATGAGCCCAGAGAAGCTAAGCTCAGGAATATACTAATTACTCCTGACTGAGTCGAGCATAATTAAGTTCGGCGGCTACTTATAATTACTGCAATTAGACCTACATAATAATTATGACTGATTAAGTAGTCTGAGATCGAAGCAAACACGCCCTAGATACCCACGTTCCATGTGACATGATTATTTTAATTAGGTCTAATTAGGATACTTAGGCGGGATAAACGTAAGTATAGATAAATCTGATTAAGCATAGTTGAGCATTGCGCCGTTTAATTTTCTGAGCATAATTAAATCTAGTTAAGCCAAATTTCGTTAAACCCAATTTATCCAAGCAATCCAAGTCAAATTCAACATGAGCCCAGGCACTGAAAAAATAGTGGCGCTGGTCTAACGAAACCTGAAAATTCAACAAAAATAACTACTGGATGAGCTAGCCGTATGGATCCCCATAGTTCTATCACTGACTAAGGTATTGGCTTAGATAAAGTGCGTCATCAAACCAGTCCTAAACACCTTTTCACACCAAAAAATTCGAATTCCGCGGTGGAGAAGTACCGGCCTAGTCGGCACGCATTCGGGTGGGACAAGCGAAACGATACTCTGACACGGAGAACGGCTTTGACACTAACGCTACAAAGAGACCGAATATTTCATTTCTCAACGACGTTCCGCGCATCTTATGAAGCACACTTTCCGCGACGTCATCTCATCGCCAGCTGTGAAGTACTTACATATATAGACAGATTAACATCGCCCCTACAGTCAAGACGAGGACCATTGTACAACGTAGCCGGTTCCGAACATTACGGCACAGTCTTCTCCAGGTCCACCTGTTTGTTCGTCTGCGGGACATTGCTGTTCACTTTCTTCGGGAGAACGAAGTTCGAGAGATCACCGGTCACATGAAGCACGGGTACTTAGCCTTGTTCCCTGTCTTACACCAGACCACTGCACCCAATGAAAACTCACACTGACGCCTCGGCCGGTGACCGTGCGAACAGTCTAGAGCGTTGAAAGACACTGGGTGAAAGAACACCGTTCACTTGCAACTTTGCCGCCAATTCCTGCATCGAGGCGCCGAACTTCCTTCGAGGAGAGACGGAAAAGGTGCATGAAAAAGATACAAAGAGAAAGAGAGGGAGAAAGAGAGTTTATCAATGCGACGGCGGATGGAGTGCCTAACGAGCGGCAGCCTGCTTTGCCGTCGTAAGCTGAAGCCATTCCTACGTTGTGATGGTATATGCTGGGCGCGAACTAAGCGGAAATGTACTCCCGTCACTCGCGTCGCTGAAAGTGGCGTCAAGATCAAACAGCAAATAGGGGCGAACAAAAAATATATACGGAAGACATATTTCTAGGGGTGTGCGAATATTCGAAAATTTCGAATAACGAATCGAATAGCATTCTATTCGATTCGGTACTCGAATCGAATAGTACATACTCGAAATGCCGAATATTTTTTGAATAGTTTTCGAATAATTAGCGCCGACGGGAGAACCCCAAAACAATGATACCTTGGAATAGTTAAAGGCCATTTTTCTTCTTTTAATCACTAAATTACCAGTATGCATGCAGCCCAAGCTTTTACGAAACTACCGACGCTATATTGATTACCGGATGAAGGCGTTTTTTTTTTTTATGAAAGCTCCATACTCGCTCATATGCAGCTTTTCTGGACACCAGCGGCCTAGTTCGCGTGAACGACACCACGTGGCGTATCGACCTTAAAGAATTCAAAAGTCCCGCCATGACGTATGCAGTGACGCGGCACTAAATAAAAGAGAATCAAAAGAAACAGTACACACGCCCCGAGACTGTCGCTTCACCTCGGTGCGCAGAAAAGAGCGCTGTTTGTCGGCGTTATCTCGACGTCGACGACTGGCAATGAATTGGCAGTTTTTCTAGACGTGCCGTGCCAAATGTCTGGCCGTTATAGACGCGCCCACGATGTATCAAGAGAATCGCGTTTTTTTATTTGTTTGTTTGCTTAGTTTCTTGCGCTGCCGTACCGGTGAGCTTTTGGAGCAGCATGCTGCTTTTCGAGTTTCTTTTTGAGCTAGCGGGAAGCATTATGTTTGGGTACGAACAGGATATTGTGGTTGCTTAATAACCGAATTTCCTTTGGTGTACCACTTAGGTGCTGCTCGTTTGCTCGTTGCGTTACCTCAAATTAAAACTGGATAAGTTTGAGAACGCTAGGAATGAGAGTAAAAAAAAGGAAGTTAAAGATAGTTTTTATTTGTTTTCATTTATTTCTTATTGAAATGTGACTGCCACCGCAAGCTTGGCGCCGTCTAAGCGGGTGTGCAAAAATGATACAGTCGTTGAAAGATGACCTTGTACACCGGAAAATGTGAACTTGGTTAGTTTTTTTTTTTGTTAGGAATGAACGTATGGTAGAACATATACGACTGACGTGTTGTGTAATAATCTCTAGATCCCGCTAAAAAAGGCACTTATCTATCCTAATTGCATTTCTTCTTTTTTCTTTCTTTTTTTTCCTTTTTTTTTCTCACGGTCGACTGACTCATATGCTCGAGGTGATTGTCTTGAATCCTGTTGGCGCAGATACACCAATAGGTTACTCTAATGGGCTGGAAGTTCTCCTGAAGCTCTCCTATCATGTTCTGTAGGCGCAGTCTCTTTCAACTTTGCACTACAGCCAGCACAAATTCGATCATGAATCACCTACTGGCTCAATCGTCCACTTCGATCAGCACAAAGAATTTCTGAAGAGCGAATTTTGGCGCTTTTGCACTGACAACAACGATTGTTAATGCAACATAATATAGTAACTGTTCCTACAATCTCTCAAACCACTTCTTTATTCTGTATCACTCGTGATGTAGAGTACAAAATGCAATTGACTTGCTCAACAACGGGTCACAGGAAACACCAGAGAAAAGCGAACCCTTTAATTCCCCCTTCTTTCGTTCACCCAGCATATGAAAATTTCTTCCATTGTGAGTGGAGCTCCTTCTGTTGCCACGAAGATGTGCAGGCGTTCCAAAGGAAATCTTAAGCCTTTCTTTCCAGGAGGTTCCCTTAAGAGAACGATGGTGTTTATGCGCACAGGAATTTTGATTAGTAGTTTTTCACTCGTAGCAATGACTGAAAAATACCAGTCTTCAGCCAAATAAAGCCTAGCGAAATCTGCTTTTTCCCTTAATATCTACTGCTTTTCAAGCAGTAGTCTGCTTCCTCTGAAAGCCCAACGGAAAATGACCCATGTCGAATAGAATGATTACAGCTCCGCTCGAGGGTCTTCAAAACCGGAGCTTTTTTTTGTACTTCATGATGCAAAATATCAGCCGCGTATTGAATCCTGGAATCTTCTGGCTTGATAGGAATGTCAAAGCTGCGAAGACATTCCTGGCTGGGATTCTTTTTTGGCTCAAACGTGTAGGCCCACCTTGAAAGTACCTTCCACTGTATCGGGTAGTTTTGTCTCTATTGCAGATAAGGAAATCATAGTAAAATAGATAGTAAGAAATATATAATTCAATATTAAATTTTACTGCAACATAAAAGTTTCAATAGAAATACGCGCGAAAGCGACTAAGAAAAATTAATAATATTTCAGAAGACACGATAACTGGCATGTAGCCTCGACTTTAATAATAGGGATATCTGCACACAGGTGGAAAGTCTGGTTAATGCGCATCGATAGCACAGTGCTATCATAGATGCACGCGTTTTAGAAAACACCCTCTAGACATGGTATTCCCTCTCAGCTTTGTCTGAGTGGAAATAGGTCAAAGAATTGAATTCCTGTCAATTTGATAACATGTTATTTTTTTTCTTAGATTAGGCCCTAAATCTGCCCTAAATGGTGGCTCTGCGCTGTACAGCACACTCGTGTGCTTTACAGCGCAGAGCCACCATTTAGGGCAGATTTTGTAGTGACGCGGAAATTACCTCCTTGATAGTGAGAAAGTTCAAATATGTATACACAGTAACCTTCTCAATATTTACTTATGGACAAATATTTGGGATCGTGGAACATGAGGTGAGCATGAGTGAGGTCACGCATTTTTAGAGTAAATACTTACTCTATCACTATATATATTCGCGATGTGCTTTCTTAAAGGGTCTGACAACCGACCGAAATGTGTCACAAGACCCTGGCTGTGAATTACAGTGACATAAACGAGCTTTTTTTATTCACCACATGATTAGGATTTGTATTGTTGAACTGCGCTTTGAAAGTCACAACGGCATGTCGCGTTGCCTGACGGGCAAGCCTTCATAGTGCACGAATGAGATGTGCAGAATGCTGTACGCAGTCTGCTGCTATTTACTAAAGAAAAAAATGCGTTTAAAATTAATCCGAACGTTATTAGGCATTCTCGATTTATTCTGTGCTTATAAAAGAGTAAAAGGAGTTGACGTTGAGAGGTGGCGTTGCCTTCGCGACTACTAGTGAACGCATGTCGAGCAACGGCGCATGCGCGCGGCGCTTTCTACATTGATTGAACTTCCAGGTAGCACACATCAAAAACCGGAAAAAGGCATTCCGTACCGCTGGGGCTGTGGCATGGGCTTCGCAAGACACTGACCTACGTAGGCGGTGTCACGGCTGAAACGTTAGTAAAGGCATCTTTTCTTTTTTTTAGTGAGTGCTACCCGCAAGGCATTCTCTACACACACACACACACACACACGCACACACATTATATATATATATATATATATATATATATATATATATATATATATATATATATATATATATATATATATATATATATATATATATATATATATATATAGTGCATTCGACACGTTAGTCATAAGCCTGAGGCGAACAAGCAAGACGAGCTTGATCTGTTCATTAGTTTGATGAACCGTAATTAGGCTTGGCTCGGGAACACAGTGCGGAGGGCAATCTAGTGAGCGTCGAATACTTGCCTCATTGAATCGGTAAGCAGAACTGTAAAGCGAAAAGCGCTAGTTAGTTTTGAAGTCTTCTTCCTCGTTGTTTTCATTCACTCTGTTGTACATTGCTGCTATCATGGGTACCTCTCAAGGGAAATTCATCAGTAAAGACAACATGCACGAGTCCATGCCTGGACTTCCCTCTTATTTACTCTTTCAACGGCGTGAAGTGGCGTTGTGCATGAAGGGCAGTGTGTAATCGGCTAATATTCCCCATGAAATTACCTATGCTTTTCAGGAAAGCAGCGTACACTAAAGAACGTGTTGAAAGGGTGTCGTTTCGCCTCACAAAAACAGTCCTGATATCGTGCATGCCTCTCGATTGCATTATCGCCGCGCGCCCGGCACTTCCAGGTCACAGATGGCATGCACGTTATGAGCGTGAGACAGCATTTTTCATAGGAAAGTGGCAAGTGCCGAGAATTCAAGAAAGGAAACGCAAGCCAGCAGCAAAGCAGCCGGTTGAAGATCTCTCGTCGTTGCTATGGCAACGGCGCGCGCGGGCGCGCTCGCTTCCGAGTCTACTTGCCTACCGTTTCGCCGTCTGTTCCGTGCACACCGGTCCCCGCCGCCGGCCTGCGCCAGTCAGCAAGGGGGGGGGGGTTGGGCAAAGGGAGGGGGCACTTGCTGAAGGCCTTGACAGTTTGAGAGAAACACCTATTCTCATTATTCTTGTCGGTAAAACACCGCCTCCGTCAAACTTTTGGGAGCGGAGGCGGGCCCTACAGGCATACCCCCTAGCTACGGGCATGGCCTCTGGACTCCTAGGTGGCCCCGGTCGGTCTACGAAACTTCTTCCGAAGTACCACGACCCGTACCGTGTGGTCTAGCAAGCCTCGCACTTCATATACGCCGTCAAGTCGCTTGAGACTTATTGTAATCAAACAATGTCGAGGCATGAGATTGTGCATATGGACCTGCTAAAGCCTCACTGTCACTGTGCAGCTGTCCGTAATTAGCCAGGATGGCTCTTTTTCGGAGGGGAAGTAAATGTAATGCAAAAGAGCAGCACTACTTGCAGAAGCAGAGAACGCTGCTCCCGTAGAAGAAAAGGCGACGATTCAACAATACAAGCTTTGCGTTGGTTGTACTATTACTGGTTACGTTTCTGCGTCGTCTCTAATAGTAGAGTACTTCTTTAAAACGCTTCATTATATTACAAATGGCTGCCCTTATGCTTCCTTTGGTTTCGTTTTGTATTGCCTTCTTATGGTTGATGTTAACTAAAATGTGGGTTCTTTTTCTTCGTTATTAGGTAATGGGTTGCGTGGTAATAAAAAATAAAACATTTGAAGTTTACTTGCTCCATTTCCAAAAGCGAAACCGAAACTGCAGCAAATATCTTGGGTGCAATGCTCCAGCGAAAAAACAAGCAACTAAATCTTCAGCAGCGTTGTACTAGTAATAATAATTGCTGGAGTTCTACGTGCCCAAACCATAATATGTGTATGAGGCGTGCCGTAGAGGAGGGCTGCGGAAATTTCGACCACTTCAGGTTCGTAACGTGCATCTAAAACCAAGTACACGAGCCTCTAGCATTTTCGCCTTGTTCAAAAATGCTGGAGCCGCCGTCAAACCTGTGCCCTTTGGGTAAGCAGCCGAGCACCGTAACCGCTGTACCACCGCGGCAAACATAAGCAATTCTGAGAGAGACAAAAAAAAGAAAAAAATCGCATTGGGATTCGAACCAATGCCCCAGCGCTTGCGCGCAAACAGCCGGCACGGATGATCAACCCATTCAGGCACAGCGCGCGGCGGCTAGCCCGTGATACGATAGCTATTATAAAGATACTATGGTCAAACTCTCCTTGCAACGCTCCTTGCAAGTGTCCCCACCTTCCAAAGAGCAGAAACAGAATGCAAAAGTGAAAACAGCTGCTTTCTGTTTGCAAAAATGCGCTGTAGACCATAATTCGATGTTTCACAGCGGAAGGAACGAGGACGACATTGGAAAACACACACAGCGCTGAACTTACAACTGACTATATTTTCAAACTTACAGCAATATATATGCGCTCTTCACCAGGAAAGAAAAAAGAATAGAGCAAATGAAGCATACAAAAAATTCCAGAAAATATCGTAGAAGCCCAAACAATTTTGAAACGTGATAAAAAGTGCACGACTGCAGCTTCGCTTGCTCTTTCGAGCAACGAAAGTGAATTTCTCGTGATCGTAAAATATATGTGATATCGATGATGGGTTGTTGTTTCCTGCGACTACAATTTTTTATACACCAGGCCTGCAATTGTCGCGTGACCAAAGTCACGTAACATCGCACATCTACTTATGTGACTACAATCACGTAACAACTAGCCACGTGACTAAAAATCACGTAAAATCAAGTATTTAGTCTCGCCACTAAAATCCCGTAACATCACGTAACTATTGACGTGACGTGTTGGCGCCAAAAACATCGGAACAACCGGGTGCGCGGGGCAACCTCAGCGTCTGCACTGGACTCTGATAAAGATGTACTTTCTCTCTCACGTGACTAAAATCCCATCACGTAACTACTAGTGACGCGATATTTCCCCTTCAGAACCACGCAACAAGTGCGTAGTCTGGGGAACCGACCGAAACCTGAGAAGAATAGATTATCCAAGCCTAGCCATATCCTATAATACTATACTAGCAAAAACCTTGCACATCTAGTAATAGCTTGGTATTACTAGCAAAACCTTAGAAGAAGCAAGGTCGAACGCTAGCTCCGCTTTCGGTTCCAGCCTTGCGCAACCTGCTGCGCACATTTTCATTTACAGATGTTTAAAACGGCATCTTATTGAGGTACGTTGAGGTGGGCTGCGAGTGCGTGCGAAAAGCTGCTGAATTACAGGATTTTCGTTTTGTAACTGGGAGCACCAGTCCCTGGACTTCCCGAAAGCTTTGATCCACACACGTCATATCACACGTACCTATCCGATGCAGCGCACAGTGCTTTGTGATGTTAAAGAAGAAGGTATGCTGGTTTTTTTTTTCTGTTCACGTAGGGCGATAGATATGATAAGAGATGAATAAAAATCCCAGTTTCACCGCAGGGACGATGAAATGAGTGCGATAGCAACAAATTAAGTAAAGCTGGCAGCTATCTCTTCTAGATCCAGTCTCGCGTAACTCTACAAAATGGTGCTGTAAGAGAACACAGCCACTCCAGGTAGGAAAGGGGATTTCGCACAGTCTCTGAGTTGAGAGCGCAGCATGTAGAAGGGTATATGAGCCGTCCGCTGATGCTTGTCGAGACAGCAATTTTGATTTCATTAAAGTTAAGGCGAAATCATTGCACTGCTGTTTGAAAAAGAACAAATATTTTTTCCTATTCTTTGATTGGCTTAATTATCTGTTGGTCTCATTAGTAGTGTCTAACAAAAAAAAGAACCCCTCGAAAAATTTCACTTCGTTCGTTAAGATTACGACAGACACTTGCGTTAGCCCTAAAGTAAAAAGCAACTGCAAAAACGTCTAACTTTGTCATTTAATTACTATGCCTCGCTTGTCTAAGCTTAGTTCGCTTCCTTTACGTTGCTGATTTGTAGGTACCTCAGAAGATCGTAACGACGTCATGAGAAGGGAGAAATAAGTTTCCACCACAATACGCGTACAAAAGTTCGAAAGAGCTTTGTTCACCATAACTTGATCGGGCGTTCTGTTCCTTAGGACGTTTATAAAAGAATAAAGTAAGAATTACAAATGTAGATCCGAACGATGTGATACGCGTGGAGTGTTTAAACATACACTAAAAAAGTCATATAATAAAGAGAAAAAGAAACGGCAGCTCAAGATTACAGTCAAGAACCGAAACCGAAACGAAAGCTCTTTTTTGTTTCGGCGGCGACATCCTGTGCGAAGCTGTGGAACTAAGTCACGGGTTGAAAAAAAAAATGCTGATCCGTCGCCAGGAATCGAACCGATGACGGCGCGGTTATGCCGCGCTCTGAACTTGAGCGGTCCACTCGCTCCGCCACGGTGGACGCCATATCGCCTGTGGTAAGCAAGGGTTTATCAATTTACCACAAACATTTGAGCGACCGCGCTTCAAAAAACGCGTTAGGGAACAATGTTATGCCAATTGCGGCAAGTTGAGAATGGCTTTAAACGAAAGCTGAGTGTCAGGACTACATGCGATTTCCTGACCATTAACATAGCTTGCTTAGTTTTACGACAGTGACCGTTTTTGTCTCGAAAAACAGGCCACATTTTCCGCCGTTTCCATAGACTCCCATTGTACAATCTTTAACTGCTCTGGGAACAAAATTGAAGCTTACTGCAACATGATCGCTGCAGTCCTCTCGTGCGTTTAGGTTCCCAGAAGCGCTCTGTTGTCTGCGTTTTTCAACATTCACCCTCTACACTTAATTATTCGGGAAAAACTCGCCAGCTCCATTGAAAACGCGCTAGCTTCGCGCCGGGGCCGCCAGGGGCGCTGGCTGCGATGTGTCCACAAAAGCTGGATATGCAGTTTTTACTATGCTGCCTCTGCATCGCATTAATCAGTTCCTGTCGTCATCTTGTAAGAACTGAAGGTCCACCTGCATTCAGCTTCATGAATAGCAATAGATGCAAGGGTTGTGTTTGCGTAAATTGTTCTTGCAGATACAGCTTTCAACACCATGCCTTCAGTGCCGAGGACCAGGTTGCGATGGCAGGTTTATGCGTTTCATTACCGCCTTAGCTGTATGCGTAGTCTTCGGTTCAAAATTGTTTAGATTTTATGTCTCAGTTTTATTTAAAAGCAGGCGACAAAGCATCTGCAGTCACTGCTTTATTTCAACCTACAGTTAGAAAATATTTCGAAGGTTGTGGTCGCTGCTGTATACGAGCTTACCTCAGATTTCATAACTGTGGTATTTTGAGTCAGTTAAAAGTAAGCGCAACGCTCTTTGGTGAAAGTTCGTGAATATTTCTTTCAAAAAAAAAAGAAAAAAACACGCTGCGGAGTTCTAGGACCGTTTTGAGAATGGTTGTCTTACTATTCGAAAACTATTCGAAAAGTATTCAATTAGTATTCATATTCGATTCGGTGTCATCACTATTCGATTCGTATTCGATTCGGTTCCAAAATTCACTATTCGCACATCCCTACATATTTCCGCGCGCGCTTCTTTTGCTATGTTTATGTAACTGGTCCGTTGCACGTGTAATCACTGTCTTGCGCAAACCGCGCCCGAATGTCTGGGAACCTTCCAGATTATTTCAGTTTCTTCTTATAGGCTTGAGCGCGCAAACGCGAACAGTTGAGTTCGTTCTGGAACTAACGCGGCCACCAGCGATAAGGCTTGAATGTTCGATGCTGCACGAATAAATGCCGACACACCTTACAGCTGAGCAGTTTATCGACGGCCGACGCTCTGTTCGCCGTTTTCAGTGTGCAGTGTGTAGTTTGACTTTCTTTTCCCGGCCACAAGTTCGGCCAAATAAGGAGGTTCATCTTGGACACGCCGACTGCTGCCTTCGTCGACGTCACGACCCCATGACAATATACAGAAAATGGTAAGAAAGAATGTTAAATGGCACTTTCCTTTTACATCCTTTTTTTTTTGCGCCATTTTGTCAAGTCGTTTTTCACGAAAAAAAATCAACCAATTTCAAGTACAGGAAACCAAACATCCAAGCCTTAATGAGCCCGACGTAGACCTGTGCGCCTTTCAAGGTCGGAAAGCACACTGTCGGAAAGCATGCCGCGGCGGCGTCCTACGACCCGTGGGCACCCCAACTCTGAAAGCAGCGTCACGCTGTCCACATTGCCGGCGCGAAAGTCGCGTGCGTTGCAAGAGTGAAAATCTCTCGAAGCGCACGCGCCCACCATCTCGCTGCCGGCTGCGGCGTCTCCCCGACCGGCGAGAGGGGAGGCGCAGGAGATAACAGTGTCCGGTTGCACAGATTAAGCGCGAAACAGACGGTACGATTTTGCGTGCGATGCGGCGTCGGATGTCCGGCACGCGGCGTACGACGATTCAGCACACACGGGGCGAAAGAGCAATCAGCCGTAGGCTCCGCCCACATACGGCGCCTCGGAATGCACGCTCGGAGGACTTCGTATCATCGCAATGAAGCACAAAACAAACAACTTTGCACAGCCACGCTTCGTTCTATTTGAAAATAATCACTAAAACTGCGCCTTCGCGAACGACAAGCACATCGCAACAGCTCGCCGTCACTCACGACCCCGAGAGGTAGGCCTAGCATGGCGGACGCCGGCCGTCGCCTACGCCGTTCGCGGTCACACGTGAGCTCGTCATAGAGCGCTTGTTTTTGCAAACACGATTAAGCTTTGTACTCGCGTGTAACGCGTTAGCACACGCTATCAACTTTCTCGACGTCATCGATGTGAAGAGCAGAGGTGGAAGCGAAGCGAGCCGGCTCGCGGAGACAACGGTGTCGCTGTGTTTACCAGCGAAATGGCCTTGCATCGCTGCTCGCGATCTCGCTAGTGGTTTGGAAACGGGCACTGTCTTACAGAAATGGCACACTTCAAACATCACTTTATTCAATCAGGAATTATTTCACGTCACAAACAAAATGTACTCGATGTTTATCACGCCGCCGAGAGCGGCGATGTCGGCAAATGCTCCGAGGCTCGACTCCACCGACGCGCCATGGCCTTGCCACGGTGACCGGAGCGGCGACATGGAGAGGGCGCCACCAGCGGCGTGACGACACACGTCTCCCGAGCTGTCATTGGCTGCGGCCTTCCGACGGTCCGATGCGGCGGCGAAAATATCTGCCCGGTTGGATACACGCCGGACATGCGATGCGGCGATCCGATGCGATGAAACGTCACGAAACGTCACCATTCCGGCTGCCGCATCGCCGCGCCGGACGTCGCATGGGATAGAAAATCGTACCGTCTGTCTCGGCCTTTAGTGGCTTGGTTGGGTGGCAGCTGACGGAAGCGGCGAAAATAGGTCGGGGAAACTCAGTCGGCGAGAGGCACGGAGTTTCCTACAATACCTAGTAGCGGCAACTCTGACGCTAGTGTCTATGGGAGCTGCGACGCATGGCGCTTCAGCCAGCATGGGAATGATGGGTAGTACACGGATTTGACTAAACTTACAGAGGCTACCGAGGTTACGTGCCTGAATTTGCCGGGGTAGCTGGGCTGCTGACACAGCTCACTACCGAAAAAGTCGACGAGGCATTCAAGTCCCTAAAGCGAGCCCTTTGCGAAGCCACATCCTTTGCGCCGCCAAACATCCAGGCACCGCACGAGCTCTCTACTGATGCATCCGCACAGCTAGTGCGGATGCGAACTCATGCGAACTTGACGCGCGTTCAAGATGACGGCTCCGAGATGCCGATCGCTTTCGCTGCTCACTGGTTTACGGCGACGCAGACGGGTTCAAGTGAAAGCGAGTAGTTTGCGGTAATTTGGGTATTCGGGGTCTGTGCTTTTGGAACTGACGTGACTGCCATCACCGACCACAACCCGCTCTCCTACCTCACATGCAGCAGGCCCCAGGGCGCAAAGCTGACACGTTGGGTTTTAGCGCGACAGCGCTACGGCATGGTGCAGCATCTCAAGGGCAGCGCAATCGCACCAGCGTTGGCGCGCTGTCCCAATTACCCAAAAATTGGCGAACGCTTAAGCTTCGCCTTTAAGAGTTGAACGCGATAGCGATATCATGCTCCTAGTGCGTACTTCGACCACTACGTGTGTGTAACGGACTGCGCGCACTAAGGTGTATGCCTTGTGTAATGGGTAGCATGCTTTAAACCAGGAGCAATTATGCGCGAGAAACTTTTTCGAAGTTGCGATGCACCCACTACGTGGTCTTAAGGGAATACACGCAGTAATGTGTGTGCCTTTTGTAATGGGTGGCTGGCTATAAAGCACCAAGTCGTTATGATATTCACATGGTGTGGCGATGGCAATGTACGCTTGCACCACGCAATATTATAACACATATGCGGCTCTTCAACATATATGTGTGCGTATAAAATATATACAAATGTTTAGCGTCATTTTGTAAGGTTTCGCTCAGTAAAAAATTACGCCACCGTCACCTTCCCGCCGCATGCTTCGCATAACAGCGACTCCCACGGTACGCGGGACCTGCCAAATTTTTTATGACTATTTTGTTTTTCTTGATTTTTCTGTCACAGAGAAGATGATTTTCCGCTCACAACCAGCGACGCCGACACCGGAATTTCTGCGAAACTAGCTCTTTAAAGGGACACTAAAGGCAAATAACAATTTATGTCAGAGTGAAAGCCCAATGTATGACAACTTCTAAAGCGACAATATTATCAACAGCAGTGCCCTACTCACCGAGAAATTAAGCTAAATGTATCACATGATGAGCGCCACGAGTGGGACATTTTCGAAGTGATCCCGATGACGTAGGGAAGTCGGCCTACAATAAATCACTAGTAATCAAACTAGCATCAGTAAAAAAAGAACATTCCGAGCATCAAAAGACGTAATAAAATGCTGTTTGTTCGTTTCCGCTTGATTCATGGAAAACAAAACCTCCGTGGCGTTGCCATGGGGAACGGCGCGCGTGGTTCAAAGGTTCCGTTTTCGCCGAACTGTGCCTCGCCCGTCTCAGTGGTAGTTTCGGGATCGCGTACTGCCGTGCGTGTTTTGCGCGCTCGTGAAAGTCGCTCTGATAGAAAGTTCGACAAAATGCCGCATGCGTGTGATATTGCCGGATGCCCGAATGGTGCACAACGCCAGTGCTGCAGCAAGGAAACCGGTGTGTCTTTTCACTGGGTGCCGCGGAATGAACCCTTACGCTCGAAGTGGCTTAGTGTCATGCCATTGCGCCAGTGTGTTAAACAGTCAAAACCTCTGCGTGTGTGCTCGCTGCACTTTCGTACTGAGGATTACGAGACCAACCGCAACTTGGTGACGGCTTTGAATGTGCCCATCCGAGCAAGTCTTTGCCGCAGCGCCGTTGTTGCTATGTGGGTCCCGCTACTTCCGCTCGGCTGCTACTAGTGTCGGCGGCCGCGCAGTAAAAGCGGGCAACGTTGGGCACGGCAGCAGTGACGTATGAGAGTCGTATTTTCAGGCGGGAGATTTGAAGCGCGCTAACGCGATGCGGACCACTAAAAACGTGATTTTATTTCAAAATAAGCACTTCCTTGGCACAAAAGCAGCACTGCGAGGTTTCTGGACCGCTATTTCAACAATCAACGTCGACTTAATATTTGCCTTTAGTGTCCCTTTAACGCTATCGCGTTAATAAGTGGGGAAGAGGGGCCAGCCGGGGCACCACTGGGGTCCTACGGTCTTGTGACAGGGAGGGTTCCCTGCCCCTTTTGTGCAGCTGGTGTGCTGCAAGATGGACTTTTGCCCCTGGCCTTCACATGAATTCAAAAGTGAACTGTGCCACATGTGTGCTGCCTCACGGCATTTTGAACACATCTTTGTGACGCGTTTATTTTTCTTCTGTGATGTGGCCTTTGGCGCGAACCTTTCTTGTTTCTTCGTTCGTTGCGTCTTCTTTATGACGAACGAATCTCGGAAGGGAGGTGTAAGGTGGCGCTCGACGTGACTCCGCCCAACCCCCACCCTCTCCTTACACACATTCCCGGGCTGAAGTGTGCTGAAAAATTCCCGAGCTCCGCAGGTGCGTCGCGCCAGACTCACTACCCCGCCCCTTCTACGGAACTCCCTACCCGGTTTGGGTAGGTGTCAATGACCGCAGGCAACGCGGAGTCTTTCGAAGAGAGGGAGTAACAAGAGCCTCCGAAAAAGCCGGGATGTTTTTTTGCCTACTACGAGAGCTTGCCGGCTGGACACCGGCACTGCTGCTTTAGGCCCCACGGGGGGGGAGTGCTGCGTCACTCGAGCAGCACGTGGCGTGAACTTTATCACAGAGAAATTGACAACCACCCGTTTGTAGCACGAAGCCACAAAAAATTCCATACGGATTTCTCAGAAATAATGCCTTTTACTCGCCGAAAAAGCCTCTTAGTCCGAACCACTTGTCCTTCGTGCTACACACGGGTGGTTGTCAATTCCCCTATCTTAACCGTTCCGCCACTTTGCGTGATTCAGCGGAAGTGATTTGCAAGGTCTGAACTTTGGCCCATCAGGACGTGGTCCCGAGCGCTGGCGCGCTCGCTATCTCGGCAGACATCATCACACGGCTCGTATGGCCTTTTACGTGCTATGCTCTCATTGCTTTGCGTTGAGAGAACAGCCTGCACGAAAACCACTTCTCTCCCTGGAGTGGCCATATTCCCTTACACTGGCGTTTCACAGCCGATCTGTTATATCCGAGCTCAAACGGGTCAAGTATCGTCCAGCGGGCAAGTTTAAACTGCGCGATAAAGGCGATACGTAAGGACCTATAGAAAGGCGCACGTACACGAACCGCAGAAGTGTGGCAGGTTGTTGGGCTAGTTGTTTCATAGATTCAGCAGACAACTTTAGGCTGCACGAAGAAGACAAGTAAGAACATAGCAACGAGCACTATGCCATACATAGCTTAGCCATGTATGGCATACACTCAAACCTCATTATAACGAAGTTACACCTTAAGCGAAAATAACTTCGCTGTATCTGATAATTCGTTATAAACGTATATTCCTAACAATGTATGTATTGCAAGACTATTCTCCACGTAATTCGTTATAACCGACATTTCGTTATATCCGTGTTCGTTATATTGAGGTTTCAGTGTAGTGTAGAGAGGGGTGGAAAAAGGAAGGGATGGAAAGGAGGAGGGAAAGGATAGCATGCTATAGTGGATGCGAGTGGAGCAGGGAGGCGAGTCGGAGGTTGGGGACAGGTGGCCAAACGGGGAGGTGGTTTCCTCAGTGTTAAATCATGCCCATGTTCGCCTAGCTTTGCATCAACTTGCATTTCATACCTGAGGCTTCCCCTCAGCTACACAGTACACTGGCCTTTACGACCTTATGTCAATTAAAGCCACGCATAAGTTGTAGAATCACGCGAGATCGCATCCAAAGGAGTTGACTGCTAGCTTTCCCTTTTTAACATTACAACTTGCTGCTATCGCATTCATCGCTTCGTCCTTGCGGCGAAACTGCGATTTTTTTTTTTCTGACGAGCAGTTTTCGGAAAATTACCCAAACACGACGCACTTTTTCTGGAAAAAAGTCCGAACGATTGCGCTGAAATTTTCTCGGGTCTCTCTTCTTTCTCTCATTGCCCATTATCAGCAATTTTGCTGTGGGAAGCACCGGTGCACACTGCATGCTTTGCCCCTCCATAGGTTTCACGTCAGTGGAGCTGAAACACTCTTCCCTACATGCCGCGTCCCTCCCGAATTTTTTTGTCATGCGCCCTCCTACAGCGCATCATTAAAGCTAGCTAACACAAAGACAGCCTCCTGACACTAACCGTTCGGTTTCAATTGGCGAAGTTACCGTATCGTACACAAGCGCTGCCTGATATAACGTGTTGGATCGGGCTAGCTCAGCGCGAAAATAGGCTCACCAACGTCTGTGTCTACGAAATCAGACACAGATGTCCTCGTCTTTCCTGCGTTGCTGTGTCTACTTTCGAGCAGAGCAGTTTTAAGCTGCCTTATATAGAGTATGCCCAGTTCTACGAACTGAATTGTGTTAGCGGATGCCAGAAAAATATGGGCTCCTATACAAAAAAATATCATGAAAATACTCGTAAAGATGACCCGTTCGATTTCGAGAACAGCCGCGGCCACGTCTGTGTAGAGCGCGCGAGCAGCCGGTTCTTTTAGAGTTACTGTATATGCTACCACCTAAAGGTAGCATATACAGTAACTCTAGGTTTTTGCTCTGCGGGGCGACACCCTGAGGCAGGTTCGGGCTTTCACGTGGTCAGCCTGACTACTAGGCCGCGCATGCTCCTGACATACCACGTCAGAACCCGAAACTGTCTCAAGGTGTCGCCCCAAAGAGCAAAAACCGGCTGCTCGCGTGCTCTACACTGACGTGGCCGCGGCTGTACATCTTTACGATAAGCATTACGGCGATTGTTTCAATGACCTGTAATGGTTGTTGCTGTTTATAGGCCCAGTCCCTTCGATGCTGATGCAACTTGCTTGGCCTTTGCAGCGCAAACCAAAGCTGTTAGCGGCAAGTAGCATGTGGTAACCGTTTACAAAGTGTCCAAATGAACTTGAAAATTGTTTTCTGCTTCACTTCGACAGAATATAGGAGTAGCTGGTGCCTTTTTAGAAGCTCTGATATCTTACACAGGCACAGAAGAAAATCGTCCACAGTATTTCTTTCTTTTCTTTTTTTTGCTTCTTGCCTGTAATACGAAGGATGTACATCGCGATAGTGTCAAGTAAGCAAATGAGGCAACTGAGGGATGAGAAACGCAGCCGAGGACGGCAGTGAGCTAGATGGAGTGACGACACGGAGAAGTTCTCATGCATACAGTCGAATCAGCCGGCACAAGATACGGCAAGTTTAAAATCATTAGGAGACGCCTTCGTCTTGCAGCGGACGTAACACAGCTTGACAGCGATGACAATTATGATGCCAATTTCGATGCAGCTTCGATTTCGAGGCCCGACATCTGAATAGAGCCGTATCTAATTAAATTTTTTTCTATTTTTCATTTCTATTGCGTCAGGAGACACTATCGGACCTCGAAGGGTAGGATGAAAGTACCACTGTGTTTTCAATCACTCTCGACCAAAACTGAGCAATCTTTAATAAGTACGAAAAATACCTCGAAGAGAGTCGGAAAGCGACCCGCAGTTACTCACCGAACGATAGCAATATATACCTTTGTTCTCAAACATGCCGGTTCTAATTCCTCGTGTCTACTCCCGACAGTGTGTTCTCACTCGTTTTTTGCCCACAAGGAGTAGGCATCGTCCCCCGAGGAGGATTGTCAACTCTAGAAAACGTTCTCAAACAGCGACACGTAGTTACTCAATCGGTGTCGGCGCTCCTTTCATTCCCATGGCTCAAATTTGAATATCTCAGATTTATTCTCGATAGTTCCCTTTCACTCAAGTTCTGCTAAAATGAACTGGACTTACTTCCCGGCAAGTAGGAGAACTCTAAAAAAATTGAGTAAAATAGAGGCCAGCCGTGGCAAAGACTCCGTTCAATTTGTACTGTCCAAAGTTAACCGATCTAGTCCTTCCCATTCATGCTTTAATTACCTCCACGATCGGCGAGGGGTGATCGCTTAATCCGGTCCGATGTCTGGGCCGCTACGCAAGATCATTCGCAAGACACCTTTCGAAAGTGCCACGGGAATTTCTTTGTTGTTGATGTTTTAATTTTTTTGTTTATATATGAAAAATATAGGAAGGTAGGCACCGTAGAGCTGGCTACCCTATCAACATGATATTCCTATAATAAAGAGATAAATGCTTGTTGTTGCTGCTGCTTATGTTGTTGTATGTTTATATTTCAAAACATGGGATGGTAGCCTGCATCAGAGCTGGCTATCCAAGCATCGTGACCGAAAGTTAGTGATTGCATGTGTTGTTGTTGTTGTTGCTGTTGTTGTTGTTGTTGTTGTTGTTGTTGATGTTGTTGTTGTTGTTGTTGATGTTGTTGTTGTTGTTGTTCAGGGCATGTCGATACCAGGGGGGTCAACTGGCGAAGCGTCTTCATCGTGGCCGTTTCTAGAAACAAAGGGCAAGAAGATATGCGACCCAGTTTCTCTGGCCCCCTGTTTTCGTATAAATGCTAATTATTTTCCTACCTCTCGCGATGAAAAAATAAACGCAGTCACGGCACGTGAGACTCATAAGACCGCGCCGTCGTGTATGTCTTACGAATCCTTGACAGCGTTCTGGAAAGAACATGCTTCGGGCCAGGCTCGATCAGCAGAGAGAGTGAGAGAGGAGTTTTAAAAATGAGGGACCGGATGCATTCTGAGAATGGCGGTTTTATGTAGAGACGATGATTACCCTGGAGCGGCGTGGGCCGCAGCGACGGCCTTGTAGAGAAAACGTGCAAAACAAGATCGACGCAAGCAGCTCTAAGGTTTGTTTAGTAAATGCGTAAATACTCACTTGCGTAACAAGAGCCGTATTCCGTTGGCCTCCTTCTTTTATTTTTTCCCTCCCTCTTCCTTTCTTTCTTTTGTTTTCATTTTCTTACCTCAATCTGGATTGCTTTCCCCGCTTGCACAGACATTGTGAAGCGGGCTCTTTTAGAGAGAAGGCTGTGTATATTTTTATTTACACATGAAGACAAACATGGGAAGGTAGGCTAGATTAGAGCCGGCTATCTCATTAACATGATAGTAGCATTGAAGAAACACAGAAAACCAAGGAAAACTACTACGAATAAAAGAATAGGAAAAGAGAAACATAATCAAAACACTGTGTACATATGTGGTATGTGGCTTTCTCTGCGGCTTTCCGCTCCCGCTGTCAGGAAACTTGCGTACGAAACGTTCGTAAGGACTAAACTAGAAATCGCTTCCGCCATTTGAATCCTCCATCAGGATTATCTCATCACATTCCTCGTGTCAGTTCAGAATTGTGCCGCCCGGTTCATATCATCTCAGTACAGTAAACATGCAAGCGTCACTCATATCAAATCTTCTCTTGAACTAACCTCTCTAGTTGTTCGCAGAAAAACAACACAGATTAGTCTGTTTCGCAAACTATACCACAACTTTCAAATATCAAATCTTCTCTTGAACTAACCTCTCTAGTTGTTCGCAGAAAAACAACACAGATTAGTCTGTTTCGCAAACTATACCACAACTTTCAAATATCAAATCTTCTCTTGAACTAACCTCTCTAGTTGTTTGCAGAAAAACAACACAGATTAGTCTGTTTCGCAAACTATACCACAACTTTTTACCTGCATGGCCCTCTGCTCATTCCGTAAACTTGCACCTCCCGTCGACTCTTCAACTAAAACGAATTCAACGTTTTCACGGCTCTACTCGCGCATTTAACAAATCCTTCCTGCCATCAGCCATTGAACATTGGAACCGTCTTCCTGAATCTGTTGTACTATAGCACGACCCAGACAAAGTCAGAACGTTGTTTTCTTCTCTTTTTATCTTGAATTCTTATATAAGGCTTTTTCTGTTCAATAAAGTTTTTTTAGCCCACAGTATCGGCTGAAAGCGCACTTAGGTTATTTATTGGTGTTCGCGTCTTGCAACCCACCGCGTGTAATAGTTCCTACACTCTCCCACTTTACTTTATCTGTTGTGGTCCCCACTCTGCTATATACTTACACTGTTATTCTTCAAACACTGCATTTGTATCATGACATGCCCTTATGATATTTATTGCCCCCCCCCCCCTCCTATGTAGTCCCTTGTATAGGCCTTCAAGAGTTTAATAAAAGATCATGAACACTGTACAGAGCAGATCTCTGGACGCTGCACTCGTTGTGACGGTCAGTGGCAACGCAAGTGTACACGGCGGTGTCCTTGGGCGTGGCATCGCTGACGTAAGCCAGCCCGTTGCCCAGATCTCGGGACCGGTTGCTGGTCGGGAATGGCAGGCCGTTGCGCAGCCACGCTATTTTGACGTCCGACGCAGGTCGCAGCGACACCTGCGCGCCGCAATGCATGACCATCGTCTCTCCCTGGTGAAGCTCCTGGTCCTTGGGGCTCGTCCGGAATTCTGGAATAAAGGCGTGGTGGGGGGGGGGGGGGGGGGGGGAGGACGAAATGAGTGTTGATTATTCATGTAATACCGCTGGAGTATTCTTTGAAGAAGTGTTCATGGAACACGCTGCATTAGAACACTGCTGCAGGCGCACTTGTGGTACTTGGTTCCTCTAACGGAGGCCCCTGCACCCGCCTGTGGTCACTACTGTGCTCAGTTACAACCTAAGACAATATGCCAGCTCCGCCCACAGCCATCGCTGTCACTCCTAGGGAGAACTCGTATAAGTGCTCCATCTAACAGTGCTTGCTCATTTTCATGACGGCAATCACTTCTCGAGTGTTTCCAATAGCCGACTTTTCCATACACACCCACGTTTGTATTGCTGGTTCCAAGTCAGGAACTTGAGCACCCTGGTAAATTACTTCAGGGATTGTGACATGGCTGCTGAGCCAAACGATAAATACAACCACTGAGAAGAAAAAAAAACATGGTTGATCCCTCCGTCATAGGAATCGGTATAACACAAAAGGGAAACGTGTCGTCACAGAAGTAGTTGAATGTTTACTGTACATTGATATACGCGAGGTTACATCAATGTTTATTGGTGTTCAGCGGATATAGCATGGTTTGATATGGGCTCGCCCAGATTTTGCGCCTGGTGGCACATCTCCATCCCTAGGGCTAACGTCGATGATCGGGATTAAACCTTTCTGGGAGCTCTATTAGTTAACATGCAGCTGGGCACAGCATATGGTGAATCCCACGCAAAGATGGCCTCAACATGCACATAATAAACACTGGTGCTCGATATGCACTCTTTCAAAGCGCCGTCATTTGAGGAGATAAACGGCGGCAAGGGGTGCGCTCCCTAGTAATTGGGTAACCTACGCCTGTGCTCATGCGTACACTAGATACGCATGAGCGAGAGGCAGAGTTCTTAGCTCTAGATACGCAAAACACTAGATACGCAAACGCGAGAGGCAGAGTTCTTAGCTCGAGCCGTGAACGCGCGAAGGCGTTCCGCTTCCTGCTGGTGCATCTCTCGCTGCACCAAAGTACCCACTTGCACGACGTTCGCCCGTCCACGTCTGCACTAGGCTGCATTAGGCGCCTTTCTGCGGCGCCTAGTGCAGCCGTTTTATTAGTCGGTGCCAGTGCATTCGAAGCAGTAGGCGGCGGAGAAACACCGTTGGTCCATTTGGAAGGGGCCCTACGCTGGCGCGGAGGCCTCCATCATTAAACCTTGCACGTAACTGCGCCGTCACCGAATTGAATCACCGCGCACGCCGCGTTTCACTGACAACAGTTTCCTACAACACTGCAGCGAAATCCTCCGCTGCGTTGAGACTACCAGAACGCTCGCAGTCGTCGCTCGTTATTGTCATGGTGAATTACTCGTTGCCTCCGAGATTGGCTCCGGCACCGCAGCGTTCCGTTGCTAGTGTTGCTGAGGCCGGTGCATTCGCACGGGGAGAGTGTAATCGGAGAAAGCGGTGTGACAGCTATACTCCGTCTCAGAAGTACCTTGCAGCACTGTGGAAGCTGCAGCGCTTGTTAGCCCATAGGAACGGCGAAAAACCCTCAAGACGTGTTCAACCGCATCACGTCGGCTCCCCTGCTTTTCGGTACTTGCTCCCTGCAGTTAATATAGCACGCAAAAACCCCTTTGGTAACGCCACCTCGCCGTTCCTTTGATGTTCAGAAACCGACTTGTACACGACGCTTTTGCTGGCATTATTTGTGAGAAACGCGGTTCATTTTGTAACAGCGTTCATACTGTCGCTTTCACCGAGTTTTTTTTTTTTGACTGCACCAAAACGTTTCTAGTACACTCTAACCAAACGCATTCAGCGCCTTGCTTCTTTCGGAAAATACTCGATATTTGACCTATAGCGCTCCGGTGATCCACTCGAAGCGATTTCAGTGGCCATCACGTACCGTTCTTGGTGGGATGGATACAATTTTATTTCAAACAATCTAAGTAAATGTGGTTGGGCCCCTAGACGTCCGGGAGCCCCCTGGCCGACATCTCTAGGCAGGCCCGGTTCACCAGCCACAGCTGGTCATCCGAGCCAGTGGCCCGAAGAGCGACCTCCCACGAGAAAAGGGAAGGGTCGGGCATAGGGTCTACCGCGAGAGCCTTGGGGCAGATCCACAAACAGGGGAAAGATCCGCCCGGGTGCCCCGCAGGTGGTGCAATGTGGTTTAGCGGAAGAGCAAATTATTCGCGCAGTAAACAATCAGGGCGTTTCGCATCGTCGACGCATCACCGACGCTAACGTTGTGGCGCCATCTGGTCAGTTGACATCAAACCACTTTTGCGGCTCGGCACCGCCTCGGTAGTCCTAGCAGCATCAAAACTAACAATTTATCTAAATAATACCAACAAAACATACCTGATGCTTTGCCCTCAGCGTTAGGTCAGACTAAGCGATGACAGATTATACCACTTATTTCTTGCTGTCCGGGCAGAGAGCCAGTAAATAGTACAAATTCGGATGGAAGCGGACGGTCTGGGCTGTATGGGGTCGGCCATGTTGTTGTACATCATCGCAGTTAGAGTGGCTATTACGGTTACCAGCCGGTAATCGCTACAAGAATTCATCAAATGCCAAGTGCATGCGTGGAAGGCCTGACGTACCACGTATCCCTGTAACGCGCCATGCAAGCAGCACAGTTAAAACACTTGTATCTCGTTGATAATAAAACAGTTACGCCCTGAACAATATTATATGGTGCGCAAGGATATGCCTGTGTGCTCCTCGTAGCTTCGGCAGTGCTGCAAGGTAGTTGTGCGATTGAGTATAGAAGACCGTCGCTGACTGGACGCTTCGCTTGAGCTAAGGTCGACATCCCGCGGAATGTTAGAGTTATCACACCCCGACCTGGCTAGAAATGCGACGGGAAACGCGACGCGCGTCGTGTCTCTCCTCTTGTCTGGCCGTGATTGCACACAAGGAGAGCGGGGAAGGCTGTGTGACAGCCAGGCAAACGTCGGAGACCTATTTTTAATATGGGTGGATGTTATGAGCGAGGCTTCGAATAAAGCCGCCACCTCGCGCTGTGTTGAGGCGCTGACAAAATCGCACTTCTATATGAAATGCGCCGAATGGGACGGCCGTAGCAACGATGCGTTGCCGGAGCCAATACGGAGACCACGCATTACAACCACTCTTCCGCTTCCAGACGGCGAGACCACCCCGCGAACCAAGATTGAGAGGAAAGTGTGAGAGATGAAAGGCGCATTCATGTAGCCTCCTTCACATGTTTGACGGTAGCGCAGTGGTTTAAGCGCCCGCCAGCTATTGGCGTGGAGCAAGAGGTCGGCAGTTGGATTCTCATCAATGCAGCTTTTTCTTCTAGTTTTTAAGCTCTTAAAGCTCGAGGTAAAACGTCAGGTGTCTGCAAAAAAACCTCCACGCCGTCACTTATCAATAACCAAGCCACAGCTGCGCACCACCTGGGTTTTACCTCGCCTAGCCGCGCATGCGCCGAGGAGCAGCCGCCGTCATGCCACGCTCACAGACGGAGACAGTCGGCGCAGCCGCCGCGCCGAGTTGGTCCAGCGTGGCGCGAGCCGAGTACGAGCGACGAAATGTCCGCGCTTCTACAGGGGTTGCCACAGCCATGTTTGCACGTTAGTTTCTGGCGCTCGAGTTTGGACATTCTTACATGGTCTGTGACATGCTGTGGTTCGACTCTGCCCTGTTTACGCTAAGGAAAGACCTAGCATCAGCCAAGAAGGCCACGTTAAGATGCTAAGGTCAACCAGCTTCGCCGTTTCTTAAGCTTTACGCGGCTAATGTAAACTTGCTCTTTTTTTTCTCTGCCATCTCATCGCTAGCATTTTCCTGACGCATTCGTGTGAAGGAAACACGTCATGAAAGTGTTCGTGCACCCCGGCATGAAACACTTCCGTGGCTTTCGCCTTCGAGTCGTCTTAGGCGAATGCATAAGGGACGCTGTTTTTTCTCTGGTTTTTTTTTTCTCGCGCTAATACATGCTGCGATTCATACTATTCCAACGAACAGACCCTAAAACTGTGGTCTCGTTATCACTCAGATATATGTTGCAGTCCTCATATAAGTTTCTCTTTCGCGCTTATTTAAAATGTTTTTGGTCTATTTGATTAGACTTGTACTCATCCATTATCTTTTTTTCTCTGGTGTGCGCTTTCATTCATAGTACCACTAGCACCGTTTACTTACGGATGCCACAATCGTCGCTCGCCTTGGTTCCCTCCATAACGACCACGCTCGTAGACTCAGCCTCCAGGTACCTGGTGATAACCCGGCAGGTGTAGCTCCCAGTCAGGTTTGAGTGCATCCGGCGTATCCACAGGGTGCTAGGTGGAACCAAGTACAGATCGGGCTGGGGCTCGGAAGGGTTTAGCATCACCCCGTCTTTGAACCTGCATGTGACAACCCAGACAATGCGCTGAAGTTTGAATACAATGGCTTAGGCAGCGTTTGTGGCTACCCACCGCGGTGATCTAGTGGTTATGGTGCTTGGCTGCTGACCCGAAGATCGCGCGATCAAATCCCGGCTGCGGCTGGCGCATTTCGGTGTAGGCGAAATGCTAGGGGCCCGTGTACTTAGATTTAGGTGCACGTTAAAGAACCTCAAGTGGTCAAAATTTCCGGACTCCTTCAGTACGGCGTCACCCACAATCATAAGATGGCGTTGGAACGTAAAACCCGAACAATTATATTATATAGCGCTTGTGGCTCGCATGCTCTTTTTGTAAATATCCCGGTACAGTTCCCATGAAACGTCTCTAATTAGGATGCTTTGACTCCGCCGTCCCTAGCAGCAGACACATGAAATGCAGAAAAAAACAAGAAAGCGCTGGATAGCTTAAAATATACGTACACCACTCCATTTAAATATATGAGATGACCAGTGCGCAGTTATAATTAAAACATATATGTTCAATTTCTCGAGGGTGAGTGAGTGAGTGAGTGAGTGAGTGAGTGAGTGAGTGAGTGAGTGAGTGAGTGAGTGAGTGAGTGAGTGAGTGAGTGAGTGAGTGAGTGAGTGAGTGAGTGAGTGAGTGAGTGAGTGAGTGAGTGAGTGAGTGAGTGAGTGAGTGAGTGAGTGAGTGAGTGAGGGTGGTGAGTTCGTGCGTTGTGGTGTTGTGGTGTTGCAACTCATCTTGAAAACAATCCGCGCCAAACTTCATCGCTTAATGTGATCTGATCACACGGGGCGTCAGTCCGAAAAACGTGTTTCGTACCACGTCACGCCTGATCCAGGTACCTTCGGTATGCAGTTTAGAAGCGCCTCGTCATCTTGGGCAACGGCTACGCCTCCGGGAATATCTTGCATCAGCTTAAGGGCCGGGACCAGCGTCCTGTTGAGCGTGACTATGGTGTTGCCTTCCGCCGCTTTCGGTCTGTCTGTACGCAACAGAGATAAAGGGTTGAAAAGGAGAGACATATCTAAACGTAAGTTATGCTGTTCTCAACCCACTCGTTATTCTAGGTATTAGCTGACCACTGTTATTGTAAGCAAGACTGCCACGTACCAATGAAATTGCCACGTGCGACCCCCTGCCAATGGCCACGTCACGTGATGTTGCACTCGGAGTCAAAATCATCTCGCAGTAATTCCATTTTACTCTCCTCAACGACTCGTCCTCCTCCTCTCGTAATAATTAAACGTTCTGTCATTGATCTTGATAACAAAATTCCAGCGATGCTTGAGACTAGTTTGATAACAGCGGTAGTAAGGACTCTGGAGGAGGCAATCGACATTTGCGAAATTTGGCACACACAGCTCGGCACTAAACACTTCGGGATATCCTATGAAACACCAGCGTCGACAACGACAGCACTGCCCTCCGCCACACCATCCGTTAAGTGCAAGAGAATCGTATGAGTGGCTCCGGCTGTAGACAAGCACATATCCGCGTCCGCGTCTAAAGCATGTCACCCACCCAACCGCATATCCCGGTACTTGCCCGTGGTGTGGAGGACAGCCAAGTCTCGGCCATGTTACGTGGGAATCGGAACTCGGGCCATCCAAAATTAACACGCCTCACATTCCGGCGCAAAAAAAAATTTGGACGGAGCAGTGGGAGACCTGGCTTGCCAGCGAGGACAAGGAGGCGCGAGTGGTGTGGCGCTCCTCGACCACGCACGGTCGGCCGCTGAGGCCAGAGGAGCCCTAAACAAGTTGGGTCACCCACCTGCTTCCCCGACCCCTTTCGTTTTAGTGAACTTTTTTTCGATTCATTTCTACTGAACTTACCTTGCGGGAAGACCAGGCGGAAGTTGGCCACGAAGCCTCGCCACTCGGTGAGGTTGTCGCAGTCGAACTCCACTCGCATGCGGTTCTCGGAGGACACCAGCTCGGCGATCTCCTCTTTGTCTCCGCACAGTCGTCCCATAGATTGCCAGCCTGCAGCGTCAGGGTGGCAAATGAATGGCGCCATACCTAAAGTCACTTAAATGGCAATTAACAAGACTTTGCCATGCCGAACCCTTAACGTCTTTTACAACCAAAAACGAATTCTTTCAAATACTCTTTCCTCCCTCACACCATTTCAGAATAGAGTGGTTTGCTTCTCACATCTATACATAGCACTGACTTGATTGGTCATATAATATCATAACTTCTCAGAAAAAAAAGTAACATTTCCACCGCAAGGGCGAAGCGATGAATGCGATAGCAACAAATTGTAATGTTATACGAAGTGAGGTTGGCAGCTGACTCTTTTGAATCCGATCTCGCGTAACTCTAGAAAACGCTGGTGTAAGAGGATACGGCCGCTCCATGGAGAAATGCCCTTTCCGCACACTCTCTTCGCGTTGAGAGCGCAGCACGTAGAAGGGTGTACGAGCCGCCCACTGATGGCTGCCGAGATAGCGCGCGCGTCAGCGATCGTGACCGCGCCCTTAGAATCAAAGTTCAACGTTGCTGCTCGAGCAACGCCCCCCCCCCCCTCGCGTCTTTTCATGCTCGTTCAAGACGGGCGGGGCGTTTCATCTCTGCTTCGACGGCAGGCCTCCCGAGCGGGGTGATGTTATCGCATGCGCCCTCTGAGCGACGGAATAAAATGCTCTGCTGGGTGTGTTGGTTCATTATGTAATAAATTGAGCGCAAATGGACGGGACAAAAGAAGACAAGACGTCTAGAAGAGCGCTCACTACCAACTGGTTTTATTCAGAAAAAAACATAAGTATATAAAGCATAGTACGCCACAAGCGCGCCTGGGCACACATCACGTGAGAAAAAATTATTAATAAAGTTATCTTAGATACCACTGAATCAACTGAAGCTCACTCCCCCGCAAGCATACTGACGTTTGGCTAACACAATCGGTGCCTTTCTTTTGGATGTGAAAAGACTCCAGAAGCTCACGTGCCATGGTGTCTCTACTGCGGCCCAGCACCTTCAGTTCAGTAAACCGAGGCTCACAGTCGCACCCCACGCAGTGCGCCGGAAGGTGCGCGCGCCGATCATTTGTGAGCAACAGCTCATGATCACGTGCCCGGTCGTTGACACGCCGGCTCGTTTGTCCGATATAGGACTTCCCGCAGCTCAGTGGCAACTCATACGCGACCGCCTCCGCACATTCCCTGTAAGGCCGGGTGTGCTTTTTACCACAAGACGCTTTCCTGTCACAACAGGAAAGCGTCTCACCTGATGTGTGCGCAGGCGCGCTTGTGGCGTACTATGCTTTATATACTTATGTTTTTTTCTGAATAAAACCAGTTGGTAGTGAGCGCTCGTCTAGTCGTCTTGTCTTCTTTTGTCCCGTCCATTTGAGCGACGGAGATGGGCCGGCTCGTTTGATCTCTGCTTCAGCCGTGTTCGTCGCCCCCGCTCGCGCACTTCTACTCGCTTTTACCCGCGGGGGGATGTTACCAACTTGGACATCATACGGGACATCACGGCGACGGCAAAAACTCCTCGAGAGTGTCCATATAACTGATGTCGCAATATTATACTTACAACGAGGTTCATATGCTGTACCATGCATTACTCATTATTCGGTGGCTTAGCACTTACGTGCCGTGTTGTTTTGTTTATTCTTTCGCACATATATTGTTTTGGCTGTTTATTTCATTTAGTTCTTACACGATGCTCCTCCTGCATGGGCCGTTCACAGGCCTGCAGTACTTCTGTAAATAATTAAAAAAACATCCACAGCATATCCGCGGGGTGAATGATGATGAGTGGGGCGAAGCTCCGGAGAGAATCATCGGTAGACCGTGAATACTCCGAGTAATTCGCCCTGTATATGATCAAGTAAGCACGTGAGAAACACCGTGTACATATTAAACATAAAACTTTTATTGTACTGTTGGTTTACGGGGTCGCTTCATTACAACCGTCCCCCTAGCGTACGTCGCGGCACTAAATCGAACGATTGCTTTCCACCAATTACACGCGCTATATGTGAATCTTCCGTGAATTCTGGCCAGTATATCATCAACGACGTGAGATCGGGCGCGTCTATACTTAAGGGTCGATGAGAGTCATGGCGACTTGCAGCTCACTTTAATTTTGCATGTACGCTGTGAATTTTTATTGTTCAATCACGCACAGGAGAAATCTCACACAAGCGCTACATTGGAGGCAAAAATCCAGTGCCATATATACGGGGTGGTCAGTGAACGGTTGTGCAGCGCGAGCAGTCGGTTTTTTCAATCAAGAAACTCGCTAGCAGACGCTGCCTGCGTCGGCCTCGCGAGGCGAGAGAGGGGGGGGGGGGAGACTAGAGCACGCATCTACAACGCAGCGAGCGCCTCCGCGCCATCTAGAGATCTTTCTTATCCCTACGACAACGCAATCTAGTGAACACTCCAAGAACTAGAGGTGGCTACCTACTACTACTACTACATACTATAGAGGAGGGAAAGACCCACACCCAAAGGAGCTTCGCCCCTAAAAGAACCCGAGAGCAAAGGAAAGGGAGATGACGGTAACAAAAGCAAGGTTGCGTCTTTCTGCAGCCTGAAAAGCGGGACATGCGATCGCCATCACGTGCGGGGTAGTCACATGACCTTTGCAGAAACATCAAGTATGACGTCATTGGTCTGAGCGGTGTGTCGCTGTCCACTCTGGTTCTGGCAGTAGTGATGTTGGCAAAATAGCGAGAACTCCGAAGCGGCATGGCGTACGTTACTGGCAGACCCTCCATGTGGCACGAACCAACCACACTGCCAAAATAGCGATGCTTGTGCAACACCAGGCAGAACCTTTGCATTTAATTGGCAAATTTTACGGCGGTAGTGTGACGTCACACGTGACGTTTCTGCCCAGCTCACCTGACTGTCCCGTATGTGACGGCGACCGGAAGTTCTGTTACTGCGCGCTTTAGGATGTGGAAACGCGCTGCAAGGTTGGAGTCGAGACAGGCGGCGTTCAGACACAACTCAATGCGTGGCAGCCGATTTTACAGTATTGTCAATATGTTTTTACGGCGTCCTTCGTCTTTAGTTTACCGATGGTTATGAAGGGTAACAGACTGGATTCCGAAAGAAGGTAAGCGCATATGGGGGTGCCATATTGTTAGGTGGGCGGATGATATGAAGCTTCCGAGGATTAAGTCGCCTTAGTTAGCACAGGACCGGGTTAATCCGGTTTCTATTTTTTTTTCACGTTCTTGTGCGCCCTCTGCCGTTTTGGTACAGTCTTGGTAAAGGCCGGGAAAACTGTTATCGACAGAACGAAAGACTCCGTGATCGAGAGGCGTTTATCTACTTTTCCTCTAGGGAACGAGCGAATGCGTCTTGGCATCGTGAAAGAAGACAAAGCGAAAAAATATCGAGAGGTCATTGCCCCGCAGTGGGTGCAGTCAGGTTGATGGTGATTGTGATGACGATGAAGAGGGGACGATGATTACGATTTCGCTATGGTTATTACGTATTTTTTGTTCTACGCATTGTGAAGCTGTTGCTGGATCAGGGTGAAGACTTGGGCTAGTCGGTACGCACTTAGAAGGGAACAGCACGCAAGTACGAAAGGAGAGGAAAAGGGACATAATGCAGCGCTTTTGGCCAGGAAACTGTTGCGTTGTTGGCCAGCTGTTTGACCCTCTTCTTCGTGCTTCGTCCTTGCGCGGAATCGTCCGCAGCTGCTTTCTGACGAAAAAAATCACAGCATATCCACGGAGTGAATGATGATCACTGGGCGAAGCTGCGGAGGTTCATCGGTAAACCGTGAATCTTCCGTGAATTCTGCCCAGTACATCATCACCGACGTGAGATCGGGCGCGTTTATACTAAAGGTTCGATGAGTTATGACGACTTGCAGCTCACTTTAATTTTACATGTACGCTGTGAATTTTCATTGTTTAGAAAACCATTGCTTTAGAAAACATCTGGCGTCTTTCGTTAAGCAGCTGGCGTCTTTTCGTTTTGCTTTAGAAACATCTGGCGTTCTTTCGTTCTGCTTTTACAAAACATTTGGCGTCTTTCGTTGGTTTATTTCATCAATCAACGGCGTTTTGAACAAAATTTTTATTGTTTAATCACGCACAGGAGAAATCTCACCAGGCACTACCTTGGAGGTAAACAATGGCTGCTAATGGGAATGAGAGACAGAAGAAGTCGGCTTTTAGCTAACACTTACACTTCTACTTCTACTAACGTTTCCTACTGGAACATGCCAATGGCTGCTAATGGGGAATGAGAGACAGAAGAATTCGGCTTTTAGTTAACGCGCACGCTGCGAATTTTTTATTGTTCAACAACGCACAGGAAAAATCTCCCACCGGCACCACCTTGGAGGTCAAAGCGTAAGACTTGTTACGGACTACGACTACTACTACTACTACTACTACGACGACGACGACGACTACGAGGGACGAACGGGTGCCGCCTTAAGGAGCTTCGCCCCTAATAAAGTTTTAGGAGCTGGCTCGCCAGGTTGTTAAGCTGGAGCAAAGTCCCGCGCCGTAAGCGTAACCTTAGTTCCAGAGGCGCCCGCTACAGGCGCAGCTCGGGCGAAAGAAAAGTCTTCTTCCTCTTGCTCTTCGAGCGTCGTGATGATGATATTACCGCAAGCAAAAACACATATAGCATAGCCAACTGCAGCATGGGCACGCTCGCGCGAAAGAGAAGACTTCTTCCTCGTGTTCTTCGAGCGTCTTAGTGATGACATTAAAAGGCCCCTCACCAGGTTTGACCATTTTGAGCTGACGAGCGCAATGCATGCACTGGGCGTTCACGATTACGTCTGCCAAAATTTGCAACGCTACGCGCCGCGTAAATGGGTCCAATTTCAAGCTGAACGCTGCTTGCCCTTCTTGTCGCGGCCGCACGCCCAGAGAATGGGGGATGACGTACATGGTGGAATGGCCCTACGTAGATGGTAGTGCTGTGACGTCGCTCTTCTACGTAGACGACTGTAGTCTGACGCCGCCAACAGTAGCACGTGACACTGCGATAATTATTTCACACGACGTGTAGTTTGTGTAATTTGTTGCTTGAATGGATCAATAAAACTTGAGAGCAATAATAAAATACACAAACGGAAGGTGTGCGTTTTCTTTTTTAATTTTTACTGCGAATTGCAGCGAGATTCGAGACTAATCTACCTCCGTTTCGCACGCGTTCGTGTTCTCGCACTTTGTGCATCGTGCAGACGCCACCCTTTACAAGGAAACTAATTTTCTACCGCGTTCCAGCGCTCGTTAGGCTCATTTATCCTCCCGCGTCTAACTAGATGCTCATGCGGCACACCGCTGGTCTCGCGTCCGTACAAATGTCGCAGCTTTCGTGCTCAGTAATAGGTTGAAAGCCAAGTGATCGGCGACGGCGCATTCGGCATAACTTGCAGAGATGAAGCGCAAAGAAAGCCGCCACAACACCGCTCGCGTCTCGGGGGCTCGGGCTGGTCAGTGCACGTCATGCGCTCGTGACACTGTGTGCGCATGACGTCTTCATGTGTATGCGTTATGTGATCCTCCTGCTCGCGTGCCGAAGAGGGCAGGGAAGGGATTTGGCTTGCGAAGGCTACACCGGGCGAGCGGCAAGGGTTTGCAGCTCGCCTCCTCGTATCATGGTTTCGCGCCGCTACAAATTATTGTTTTTATCGGCTTCTAACAGACCGATTAGAAAATTCTTAGAGCATCATGCTCTTTATTGGGCTCCCAACAACTTCCAATGTCTAACTAAAATTCGTTATTTCACCTGGTGAGGGGCCCTTTAACGCAGGCAAAACCACATATAGCATAGTCAACTGTAGCATGCGCACGTTCGCGCGAAAGAGAAGTCTTCTTCCTCTTGTTCTTCGAGAGCCTTGATGATGATAATAAAGCAGGCAAAACCACATATAGCATAGCCAACTGTAGCATGCGGCGCTCACTCCACTCCGGCAGTGCTCTTCTATACTATTACCATGAACGAGGAAGGCAAGGCGGCGGAGCGGAGGGCGCGCAAGGCAGCAGCAGTGCGGGCTCGCCGCCAAGACCCTGGGGTGAGAGCTCGCGAGGCCGCGAGAGACGTCAGCGTCGTGCGGACCCCTAGATACAAGCCCGCAAAGCCGAAGCAGCATGGAAGCGGCCGCAAGAGAATCTCGAAGAGGTGCGGGCGCGGGATGCAGCGGCCAAGCGCTGAAAGCGGTCGCTACCTGAGGTTGGTGGCGCCAACGCGCGCTTCAAGCGCGATATCCTCGGTCACACGTTCGGCCACAGCTGCGAGGTCTGCGACCGCTCGTGGTTCGACAGCAACCTGACCACAGTCGCTACTATAACAATGTGTCACGTCTTTATATGACAGTAGAGGAGTTGTACGGAGCAGTCAAGGTTTACCCGATTATCTCCACGCCGGCTCCTCAATCATCATTCACTTCGTGGATATGGCATGATTTTTTTTCCATCCATCCATCGTCCTTGCGTGCCGTTTCCTTTACAAGCCTGTCGTTGCTCACTTCCCTAAGTAAAGGTCTCGCTACATAACTGTTACAAGAAGGATCCAGAGGTGCTGCAACCCAAGAGCGTACAGTGTTTCACGCAAGCCGCATGCTCCAGTTATTCGCTTTCTCCTCCTCTTCTGATTTCCGCCTCCTCGTCGTCTATGAACTCCGGTGCATCAAGTTTCTTATGACCGTCCGGGACGCGGGACGCTCGCTCGCCTCTCAGCACCTTACATTCCTACCACCATGCAGCCACACCTCTTCTTGTACCCCAATGCTTAATAAGCCCAGTTGATTCTTTTTAACAAAAGCCCAGTGATTGATCAGCCTCTATGATAAGACATAACCAAATAATTATCACAAAGAGTATATCGTCGTTCACGTACCGTCCTTCTGTCTGTCCCAAATCTCGACGAAATCGTAGTGGCATTGAGCTTCCTGCTCGACTGAGAAGTCGACGAATCGCAGCGCCACGTTGGCTTCTCGAGGAGCTTTAAGGTCGATCAGGCAGCGCGCCAAGGCCGGGTAATTGTTGGGGTACCCGGGTGACGCCACGGTGCCGTTCTCAAATCCTGATGTCACCATGCAACCTGTACAGGGACCCAAGCTGACCTTGTGAACCAGGAAGACAAAATTTGTGCTCTTCTAAGGACTTAAAGCTTGTATTAACCGGTGTACATGTGCCACAGACAGGCCGGCCGACGTTTAAGCCCGGTGAGCCTATCTTTCATGTTAAAAGGCACGGTTTTCCTGACTTCTCACTTGTGTCCCTGTTTGCACGCCCCGTCCTTTAATAGGGAGTTTTAGCTTGTAACGTATACTTCTTTACGTTACCGTGTTACCGGATACCGGATGGAATCTGCGCATGCGCGAACTCTTACGGAACGTAAACTACTCGCCGGATAGGCTTTACGTTTACGGCCCTATCTGGCAAGTCCACCTTCGTTCGTGGCTACTCGCGATATCCGCTTCGCGGAGACTCCAGCCTCCGAGTCAAAATAAGCCGAAGTGCGAGCGCCACTTACGATCACCTTATTTCAGCCAGATTACCGAGGCTAGAGCGACCAAGAATACCGAATCCGCAAATGTGAGAGGCCTAAAGACGCTGACAGGCTGGATAGGTGGCGCCGTCTAGCGGGGCCAAGGTGTACCAGGCGAGCACAAAATTGTTATTGCAGAAACATCGGGCATTCTACTCCCAGTGTAAATGCCTTGCAGCGGGATTATTACGAATGAGTTGCCTTTTCAATCATTTTTTCCCCTCAAGAACACTAAGCAAGAACAAACATGTCCATGATTGTGGTTGCGAGAAGTGTCACAAGGTGTCGACACCATCGCCCGGTAACCTGGTATTGCTACAGTCCTTCGCTTAATTATACCGGGATACTGCACACGCTAAAAACCTCTCTTATGATTTTGCCGCAGCGTAATTCAATATTACCTAATTTAAATGTAGTTTAAATGCTGTTATCATCACCATTTAGTGGTTTGCGCAAACGTAAAGGTTTACGTACGTACGTAAAGCTTTACGTTACGCAGCTAAAAAACTTTACTGAAACTCGAGTTCCGGTAAAACGGTAAACGTAATCCGGTAACGGTAACGTAAAGAAGTATACGTTACAAGCTTAAACTCCCTAATATATATCACTGCCAACTAGCTAAACGTTCTGTTATTCGAATATATCTTTGTGAAACCTGTCTTGTCAGCCTGACTTTTCAGCTTTAACTGGGGTAGTCGTTGACATCTAACAACCCCATCGAGATTAACCCTGAGGCTAACGCTTCAAACTTGACAAGGCCCCTTTGACGAAGATGAGTCCACCTACCGAAATGTCGGTGGCTGTGGCACCTTTCCGGTTCATACAGCCTCTATAGCGTGTTGCTTTGTAGCATTACCTACACTTGCCTAGCCGGAGCCAATTTCGCGTGGAGCGTCATGAGCCGTGCTGCGCATGCGCGAGGATCAGTGATGTCACACAGCTGGGTCACCGAAGCTGGCATCTCACGCGCTCTCCGACACCGCTGCGCGCGGCTCGCGCGCTGCTTGTCTGCGCGTTCAAGAGAAGTGGCGTCGTAGCCGCGGCAGACAAACTGGCGCCGGCGCGCGCGCAGACTCCGCCACCGCCGCGCGCGACTCGCCGCCGCCGGTCTGCGCTTTCCAGAGTGACGTCGTAGCCTTGGCAGATGTATTGGCGCCAGCGCGCGCGCAGCTATTCGCCTTCGCTGTGCATTCGCCGTCTGACACTGTGCTGGGGGCCGCTTGATAGCGCCTCTGACTGGCGTTTGCAGGTGGGTAACGCCATGGATAAGGAGAGCGCAAATGCTGCTCAAAGGCGCAGAAGAGCCGAGAAGCTTATCTCATCGGATCCCGAAGTAGTTGCCTAGAAATTAGCGGTTCAGTGTACGAAGAATGAACAGAAGAAGGCCAATAATCCTAGACAATCTGGAAAGCTAAGAATAATCAGCTGAACCTTTGCTAACGCTACGTATATCCCGGCGTAGCCGAGCTAACCACTGCAAATTTTTTCCATCTGTCATCTCCTAACTTTGCTTTGGCATTATAAGTACATATTTTATTTCAAAATGAACTACCCTCTAAATACATAAAGCAAGAACCAACTCTTAATTTCTGGTTCTCTGGTAAACGTGAAGTTTCTTTTGGCTTGCTTCAAAGGGTTGACCTTCGTCCTGCCATGTGCCAACCAGTATACATCAGTGCTATTCTGGTCACTGTCAAAATCCGCCATTTTGTCAGATTTTGTAATGGTGGCACTGGAAGCCAATAAGAGGAGTCATAGCAGATCTCTGGGCTAATCATCATCATCATCAGCCTAACTAACCCACTGCAGGTCAAAGGTCTCTCCTATGTTCTGCCAATGAACGGGGTCCTGTGCTTTCTGCTGCCACGTTATACCCGCAAACTTCTTAAATCTCATCTGCCCACCTAACTTTCTGTCTCCCCCTCGCGCGTTTGCCTTCCTTGGAGTCCAGTCAGTTACTCCTAATGACCAGGGCTATCTTGCCTACGCGCTACATGCCCTGCCCATGTCCATTTCTTCTTCTTGATTTCGACTAAGATGTCCTTAATACCCGTCTGTTCCCTCATGCACTCTGCTCTCTTCTTGTCTCTTAAGGTTACACCTATCATTTTCCTTTCCATTGCTCGCTGCATCGTCCTCAGTTTCAATTGAACCCTCTTTGTGCGCATCCAGGTGTCTGCTCCGTAGGAGAGTACCGGTAAGATGCAGCTGTTTTATACCTTCCTCTTGAGTGACAGTGGTAAACTGTCATCACAGTCGACATACAGGTAATAGCAGTTGACAAATGGCGGAATTTGGCAAAACAACGTCATTCGACAGTGTCCGGAATAGCAGCCCATATATAGGCTTGTAAATGTTCGCAACCACTGGAGAGATGAGCGTACTACTACTACTCGTTCACGCGACGACCGATACTTGTTTGCCCCTGGTAGTTTACCTCCTTCGTGGCTGACCTGGAGTCCCACGCTGGCACTTTTGTACTCGAGAAGGAATCCCCTACTGCTGGTGAAGTCGTCGGACTTGAAGTGGACCAGGACGCTGCTGGTCGTAGACCTGAGCGTCCGTTGCTGGGAGTCCGTGCAGAACCGTCCGAACGATGGAGAGTCTTCAAATAAAAGAGAGAGGGCAAACAAGACGTAGCTGAAGCCATGCCTGATCACGTTTTATGTGCTCATAATAATAATAATAATAATAATAATAATAATAATAATAATAATAATAATAATAATAATAATAATAATAATAATAATAATAATAATATTAATAATAATAATAATATCTTATTTCTATCATTTCTTATTTATTAGTAACTTTCATTGCACTGTGAGGCATTACAGCAGGTTGGGTCACATACTTAAAGGGGCCCTGCAACACCTTTCTTAGTTATATTGGAATAGTCTCATTATTGACGTATGACTCTTCACGAGTCATATGCCGCAAAAATTTTTCGAATCCGTCAAGTCTAAGTGGTGTTACCAAATTATAGAGATCACGTTCCGCAGCTTTCTCCCTCAACTCAACGCCGCGAGCGCGCGGAAAGGTAGGCAGCGAGTCGAGGGAGGCAGCGCAGAGGAGCGAGGCCCCGCCCAAGAGCGCCGGCGGAGTTTTTTTCTTCATTTTTTTCTCTCTGACGTCTGGGCGCAACCACGTGGTCTGTGCCGCCACTTCCGGTCGGCTTGCGTCGTTCTCGTCGAGCGGAGCCGATATCGCGCGTGCTTGAAAACTGCGCGTCGGTTTGGTAATGTTGGGTGTGCACCTCGAACGCCGTAGTGTTTTCATCGCTCTGCCAACCATGGAAGCAAACCTGCGCGCTCATTTGGAACGAATGACAGCTGAGATCGGTTTCGGCCCCATACTCCGATACACCGCCTCGTAAGACGGCACTGGCAGACGAGCCCGAAGCGCCGCCATTACCGGACGCCAGCATTGTTATCGGAGACACGCTGTGCCCGTGCCTCGGTCGGTCGTGAGAACGTGCCGACGATGCAGTTCTCAGCTGACGAGGCAACACTCGAACGGCTGCCACTCTCAACGGCAACCGGCGATGGTCAAAAGCACAGAAATATTCACGTTTTCGGCACTACGAGCAGACGAGCTGTCGGTGAGACCGGAAGTGCTAATATTAATGTTTGTTCGGTGTTTTTTAACGCGATAACAGAATATAAACATACATATTATCTACTTATTGAACTCAAAATTAACAACGAAAGTAATAATGAGGGTGTTATCGTGATTATAACATCAGCCAATGGTGGAACTGCCGACAATCGCGTCATATTTTGCGGACTAATACATCATTTGTCGAGAGAAGAGGGAGCTATTTTCAGCTGACTTTGAGAATTTATTGTAAATTCCAGGCCGTGCGCATCGCTGTAATATTTGGCTCGCGTGTTCTCGGGAGCCTCGACTACCGATCGGCAGCGCTTTTTGAGCATGCTCGAAAAGTGTTGCAGGGCCCCTTTAACTGCGAACACGAACAAATTCTTTCAATGCGTGGAAAAAAACATGATTTGATGTGATATTGCCACGCGTGTTTTATTTTGACGTATTCGGATTTCACCCACACGGACTGTTAGCAACGCTGGGCGATCGTTTGAGATTATTCGGTTAAGATGGCGCGCAGGACGCGAATAGTCTAGATTATTCGAGAGCGTACGCGGCCGCCAGCGATGACGCTGGAATCTTTGATGGCACCTGTACAACAGCCGACGCGCTTTACCGAATGGCAGATTATCCGACTTCCGACGACAGTGCTCGCCGCTATCAGCGTATAACGCGTGTATTGTTTGTCCCTTAAGTTTTCATTTCCTGGGCACAAGTTCGCCCGAATAAAAAATTTCGTCGTGAACACGCCGACTGCTGCATTCGTCAACGTCCCGACCACGTGCTAATATACACAATGCTACATACAAAGTCGAATTATATCGGTCGCGAAGCTTGGAACAAAAAGTGGTCGAAAACCTATCGCCACAGACATCAACGCACGCCGTGCGATCGAAGCGCGACTAGGTGAGGAGGGGACAAATAACGAAAACCAAAAACTCAATGTAATTTTTTTTCGAATACTCTTAATTTATATATGCCAAAGTAAACTAGAAATTGACTTTAAGGTTTATCTGACACCTGGCTAAATAGTTCGTACCCTCAATATTTTGGTCAAGCGTCATAAATGGGGGGGGGGGGGGGGAGGGCGCAGGCAGGCAGTCGGCTATGTGGGCTCTTGTTTAGTTCGGCTCATTGTCAACGAGGCATCGCTCACTTTTGCACGGTGGTTTCGTTTCGTGAGTATCTTCCGTAGGTCATTCATTTGCTTATGCGTTGTTTACTGGCGTGACACTTCCAAGAAGCTGAACTAGCTCACAGAATGTGTAGATAACCGCTCCTACGACTGCCGACTGCTTTCACTGGCGCACGGCCGGCGTGCCCTCGCTTTTTGTGACGGCGAATGCGGCACGCTAAGCGAATAAACGCTGTACTGTAAGGTTGCCAAAGTGATACTTTCAAGGCTTCTGTCTCGCTCCAGTGGTTTTGCTCGATTGGACTACGTGAGTTTTCGAATTTTTGTGCTGTTGTACTTGGTGAGCTCATAATTTCTTCATCTGCAAAGTATTTTGGTGTGTATTGCAAGTACACTGTTTAGCTGATAAAACAAGCTTGCTTCCCCAACCTTTCTTGTTGATCTTCCTTTTCTCTCGTACACGCAACTGGTGAGCAATAAAGACGCAATGAAATCGCGTAGCTATCAAAAGCATAAAAACAATTAGCAATTAAAAATTCAATTTTGCGCCATGTAGTGCAGATGCGCGACGTCGCAACCGCTTCCGGTAGTGACGTCATATGTTATTTTTTATTTCTTGCTTGCTGTTAGTTGTCCCCACGATACGTACATAGTGACGGTGGCAACGAGCCGCCAACTGCTTCACACATGGGCTTCTATGGATGCTCTTTACATATACCTTGCAATGCTAGATAACAAGCTGTTCCAATCTGCAACAGTTCGAGTGAAAACAAGAACAACCAAAGACGTCACCTTTACAAGAAAACTGCATGACCTTCAAGCAGTGGTCCAGTATTTTTAATATATATGTTGGTGCCTGAATATATTGTTCTTAGTGTATGCCTGTTTTAAAATTATAGGTGTCATGAAAACATTTTAGTCTGATGTGCCTTCTACGGTCCCTCAACTCTGCCATTTCACTTTGTGTTTACTTCCTGTCATACCAAGCTGCCGGCTACAGTTACCAAGAATTTGCGGTTTTATGTCGGTAACTGGAGTTTGATGTGCCGAAACTACGATAGGATTATGAGAGACACCGTAGTCGAGGGCTCCGGAAATTTCGGCCACCTGGAGGTCTTTAACGTGCACCATCGCATTTGTATGGAGGCGCTTTGCCTCCATCGATATGCGACAGCCGCAGCCGGGATCGAGACTGCGACCTTCGGAGGAGCATCCGAGCACCGTAACAGCTGTACCATGGCGCCGACATTACGTACTCATAATGAAATCAAACATGCTTGTCTATAACAATAATAAAACAGATCTTTATGTGCACTTTTAGTGCGAAATGAAGCATTGTGACAGTTGGTGTGTTGCTAGCCAGATCCGCCTACAAGGTGTCCAGGATCTCCGAGAACGATGTATTTACGAAGTCACCGTGTGCCGTCATTGCCATGCATACGACGTCTATTTCGAAAACAGCATTGTTGGCGCGCACGGACACTGGGCATATAAAAAGAGACACAGAGCACAAACACCGAACTGCTACGCAATTGAATCTCTGCGTTCCTCTTCTTTGTCTCTCGCTGTGTCCCGTCATAATGCGCACCTATGAAACCATGTTCCATAAAGCCAGTAGCCAAGTAGCCAACCTTAGTATGTTAGTTACGCACAACGGCGTTGCAGCAATAGTTCTTCACAGAATGCATGACTACTTCTGAACCACGCATGCCACACTCACCTTCCGACGGGCCGTTGAAGATCTCGACGTAATCGAAGGTGCACAGCTCGTCCGCCTCCAGCGCCAAGTCCTTGAAGCGCATGACGATGACGCGGCCAGGATCGACGTTAATTAGCGTCCAGCAGCTGCTTTTGTGCGGATATTGGAGCGGGTATCCCGGGCTCATGACAATGCCAATGCCCCTTTTTCCCACCAGTGCGTCGCCGCATTCTTCGGCGAGACCTGCATTGCAACAGACGCGAAGGTCGACCACCTGTCCGTCGTGTAACGTGGTAGTGGTCATTGTCAGAAAAAAAGTGAGCTGTAGCTTACAGTGCCCTTGCTGCAGGGAACGTATGCTCTGACGGCGCTCTGACTGTGATCTAGAATCGAGAACGCATGATCTGACGATGCTTCTCGTTACGTAGGGAGAAATACTGCACAGAACAAAAATGGAGCTCGGCCCTCAAGTTCTCGGAGTATCATCATCAACTGTCCAGAGAGCCTGGGATGCGGCGGTTAGGTTAGGTCTCACTGTCCCCACTTGGGAGCGCCCTGGGGGGTTGCCCTAACGGGTGGCACTACTTTACGGTGCTTTCAATAACGTTTTATACTCGCGGACAGCTTTTCCTGGCAATGAAGGGAAGGCTACAGAGCCAAACTACGCGTGTGCTACCGCTGAAGAATATAGCCCCACGATTGCGTCCGTATTTTCTGCGTAAGAATAAAAAACAACAACGTTACTTTATTTTCTACGGGGCGCTGTTTGAAGAGAGGGTCAGCGCGCACCATGGAGACATTTACATTTGTTTTGCTTTATGCAGAGTCATTTCGCGTTTTTGGACCTGTGGAAACGTCGCACCTTTTACGTGCACCTCACAGTCAAAATGGCGTCTTCGTCTTCAGGTGAGCGCTCGTCACCCTCCAGCTTTTCCGACGATTCGCCGAGGGAGCTTGTGACGAATTTCACTAACAAATGGCTGTCTAAGCCTGTGACGGCCGCTCGAATAACCCGAACGGCCGTCACAGGAGATACGGAAGGTTCACAAACCAAAACTAAAATCGAAACGCGCGCCGAACCGGACTACTTCGCGGAGCAGTACGTGTGCAGTAGCTCCGCCCCCATAGCCTTTCCTTCATTGCCAGGAAAAGTTGTCCGCGAGGATAGGTACCATACAGAGGCTCCAGATTCTGCAGCCCATAAGGAAGCACGCGGATTAGCGCAACAGGGATGGTTGTGTGGCGATTGAAGCAGAAAACAGAGGAGCAAGAGATTTGACCCCATGGGCGGAGCGGGTGTCCTTATGTCATCAAACAAGCGGAGAGGGCGCCCGCACGTCTGTGACCTGCATCGACCAAGTCACGAGGCTGTCGCGTAATGCGCACACCTGCTGTCACATCTGGCATGACCTTCATTCTCACGTTCTCTGCCATGGGATGCTTAGCGGTCGCCATAGAAAAACTGTTTTTCACTTAAGTCACAGTATTGAGCTATAATAATTTCATCATCACCCCCACCCCCCGCCCTCTGCCATTTTCCTTTCTTTTACCTTGCGAAGTATAGATAATGCTCTTGTGTATATATCAATCTGTGAGGAGCACACAGTTTCTTGGCGTGTAGCTGCTTCTAGTACGCCTCGTACCGATTACCCATACTGAGATCCCGTATTTTTTTCAGGTATCCGCCTTTCCACACGTACAGCAATTACACGCTTAGAAAAAAGGTCGGCATGTTCACTAACTGTGTACTAACCGTTTACTTGTCGCAAAAAGCACTAAACTCGTAGTAAATCAAGGTGGTAAAATACAGGTTGGTGAAATTCGCTACCCACCTTGGTAAGTGAATAGTACTATCTCGAATGGTTAGTCCGTTACTAAGTTGTAATAACATAGCAACTTCGTAGCCGTACTAAAAGTCTAAAACTGAGAACTGCCTTTGCACAACTAGATGTTTCTGCCTATTTAGTATTTTTATGCGTGTGCATTGCCATATCAATTTGATTATATTACAAAAGTACATATAGGATGAAATAAAAAGAAACGAAGTGGCAGGTAATTGTCCTTTTACGCAAATTAATAACCGCTAATTAGTTCAAAAAATTACCATGGTAAGTACACAGCGCAGCAACGTACCTAAGGCATGAACGGACCATTAACGATAACACACACTCACACACGCGCAGAAAATCAAGACTTTTACGTACCCGACATTGGCTCCAACAGCACCTTGAAGGCTAAATATTCTCCTACTTTGGGATAGCACACCGTGTACCGGTAAGCAGTCATAGAATTTTGAAGAAAATTTTACTAATTATTCTGTGCCCTACTATTTGAATATATGTGTGTCATCACGTAGCACGAAACTGTTATTCTAACTTAATGAAGTAAATTAAGGTTTGTCTCAATTTTGCATAAGACTGTCACAGTTATGCAATAATATACTGCGGCATCTACGAAGCATCTGGCAACACAGATGGCTTAGCAGTTACCTAGTTAAGATACCAAGAAAGCCTCCCTCGTTAGTAACGGCAAAATTTACATGCTTTACTAGTTGCTGGCTAGTAAAGGAAAAGGAATGCCGTGAAGGTAGTAAAATACTCTGGAACTTAGTGCATACATGTGTTCACCAATTGTTTGCTAACTATTTAAGAATGTACTGCTGTTGCATTAGCGCTATAATGAACTAAAATATATTCTCGTTCACTATAATTAGCGCGCAGATTGGCGATAAGCTGAGGCTTTATTTGATCGGTGGCCAGTTGTTTTTTCACCCTGTTTCGTTCCTTTGCTTCGTCATTTCGTTGTTCACTTAAGTAATTAATTTTCGCCACGCCTTCCTTTATTATCATTGTGTCCTGGCTTCTTCATTACAAATCTTCCATCGCCTCGACTGCATTTTAAACAAATGTTACTTTGCGATCCTCCGGCTTCGCGATGCATCCTTTTTGGATTGGCTATGGCAGCGGATGCCTGCTCGTTCCCGACAAAGGCTGTGTTCCAATTCTGGACAGCATCGTAGACAGTCTACGCTGACAGCTTAGAAGACAGCATCGAAGTCATGTTGTCCGACAAATGGAACGCGTCCAGAAGACGTCTACGCGACGCGATGCCACCTCGCGTCGAGAAGAGAAAGCTAAGACAAACAAACGTAAATGTCCTTTCTTTAGCCTCTTTCGTGTTCAAACCTATGAAAAAAATAACGTAGCTTACATTGAGCGCCTGGAAAAGCGCCTACTGGTGTACAGACGACCATACCGGCGGGATCCGAGCTACGCGAGCATTGCGCTGAGCCGCCATCTTGTTTGGACAGCAAAGTAGCCTGCATCGTTTTTGTCTTTCTCGAAGCTGTCTATTTTGCCGGCTACGTGAGAATTGGAATGGGACTTAAGATGGCCGCTGTCCACTTAGCTGTCTATCTAGCCGTCTACGCTGAGTATTGGAACACACCCAAAGAAGGCGATCCATGGATAGAAGGATGGATGCTATGAGCGTCCCCTTTATAACGGGGCGGTGACAAGTGTGCCACCAGGCTCGACAAAAAAAGCCCTTTACTCTTCTTTTTCTTAGCGTTGGCCTAGTGTCTTTACTTCAATTAAAACTATCTTACTCCAGAAAAAAAAAACTTAAGTTTTCAGCTCCGTTCTCTGCCCTTTACGGCAGAATGTCCTTATTTTTTTTTCCAATATTTATTTTTGTCCTTTCTCTCTAATTTTCTGCCACCAATACTCTAACTGTCTCTTACTTATTTGAATCGCGGGTGTGTTCAGCTTTCCATTGTCTCTAAAACCCAAGGCGTCATGTAGGTTCGTGCCCAAACGTACACCTGGGTGGATGTCTCCACAGCTCGCCATAAAAGGCTACAAAAGCTCAATTGTTGGACACCCATATTTAGGCTTTGAAATTTTTTAATTTTTATCGCAATGTTTTTTCTTGGCTCTAGTGAAATCGTGTCAAATAATATCTTGCAAACTGCATCTCGTGTTCTTGCCTACATCTTTGCTAGGTAGTAAAGAGGTTATGCGAATTAAATCAACGATTCTGTTGCAGCTGGCCTTTACGGTAACAGATCTGCATCGGTGGTATATTCATGGGGATAACTCACCGTTTGCGTCAATCTCAGCGTAGAATTCCAAAGAGAATCCTTTCTCTTCGTGCGAGCCGTCCGACCGAAAGACGACCGTTACGGTTGATGAGTTTGTGGCGATCGTGTGGTTCGTCATGGCGCCGCACAACTTTACCGCGGACCCTTGACCCGGGCCAGGCAGGACTCCGACGCTGTCGAACCTGTACGAGAGTTACAGGCACGTGCTCTGTTATGGTGTAGTAATTATGATGTAAATGTGAAGAAAGGAAAGTGGACAAAAAGATAACTTGCCGCTGGCAGGGACCGAACCTGCGACCTGCGAAGAGCGTGACCGATGCTCTACCAACTGAGCTACAGCGGCGGTCATCCCCCGTCCACTTTACGGGGTATATCTGTGCATTTTTAAACTTGGGATTGTTAGTCAGCGCCGCTAGTAGCTATGACGGCGAGTGTGGAACACTTTTTGTCTGCTGGCGTCACGAAGCACGTGATCTTTTTACAAGCTTGTAATGCTTGCCTTGGCTTGGCTTGGATATTTTTACGAGCTTCGTTTTTCTTGTCTGTTAGTCCTAATTTATGTTCTGTCCAGCAAAGAACAACTAGCCCTTAAAATGGCCCTTCCTACGCACGTGCTCTATACGACGAAAGCGTCCTGTTTCTTTTTTTTTTTTTAATGATATGTTCATGAGCTACGCAGAAGTCACTGGTTTCCAGCATTTTTATTGTGAGGCACCCCATGCGGTCACGATGTGTTCAACAAAAACTCCATATTTTAGAATCGGCGTCCTAATTTTAGTCATTCTGGTGTTTCTTAAACGTGTTGGTCCAAACCTGTCGTCAAATCCCCTTCGAAGATGACCCATACATGAGATATGGGAAAACCTTTCTTTCGAATACCAACGGCCCCCACCCCTCTACAACCTTTTTCCCTTTCCCTGCCCTTGCGGAAGACTAAACTTTGTGACTGCGGCCCGCTGTCTGAGCTGAGGCTGAGATCCCTGGCCTACAGTGTTTCTATGTACTATACTGGGTAGCGGGTGTGGCAGGTCTGACATTTGCTGTTTGGCTTACGCCTCCTAGTGTCACGTCCTTTTCGAGATCAGCAAGTGCATAGAGAGGCAAGGACTGTATCCACGAAAACGTGCTTTTTTTATGCGGACTTACCCGCAACCTGGTGACTCTTCGATCTGCACATTGAGAAATCGGAGCGTGACGCTTCCCTGGTCCGCGGTGATGACCCATCGGCAGAGCCGGTCTGAATCGTAGGTCATCGGGTAACCAGGCGAGTATAACATCGTCGGCTGTGAGAACGCCGTCAAGTTACCTCCACAGTCTGCGCGACAGGCGAAGACAAAAAAAAGTGAACACGGATCCACGTGCTGCCTAAAACAACGACGCTAATAGTGTAAGCAGTTTAAGTTGTTTCACGATGTGCAGTGTAGCGCTCCGTTGCTAAACAGGTTCTGCTTTTTGACGGACGATTACGACGCAAAAAAAAAGTACAAAAACTTTATTTCGATAAATACGTCAAAATCCTCCGTACAAAATGTGACAGCTGCTTCCGTTTTTTGTTTTCCACGCGCTTCCAAAGGTAATAATTCGCTTAGTGCAACGTTTTTCATGAAATTGATAGAACATCCGCACTATTTTGATATGGAATATTCGTATCTTTTTTTAGCGGCAGACGTACGGGCGCGCTCGCCGATTCTTGCCTTAATTTCTTTCACTTAGCTACGCCACAGACTTTGACCAGGGCAGCTTTTAAAGTGCACAAAGGACGAGCACACACGTGCACTCATAGCTCATATGCATAGCTGGCGGAGTTCCTATTTACTTATTTATTTTATTATTAAACATTATTTCTATGCCCAAGGCCACTAAATGAGGGAGCAGTGGTTCCTTGAACAGAAAATATGCTGTAGATAATCATTACAAAACATTTTGAAAGTGTGCAGGAATCTTCGCCCCGACGCGCTCAGGCCATAAAAATCCATATAAAATCAAGGTCTAGTGTTTAATAACGAAGATTTATTTATTTATTTATTTATTTATTTATTTATTTATTTATTTATTTATTTATTTATTTATTTATTTATTTATTTATTTATTTAACAATACTGCCGATCTCATTCGAGATCACTGCGGGAAGAACACGTATTAAGGTATAGCATACTAAAATTCATAGACGAGAGAATAAAACAAAAATTGAATAGTACACTGGAAATTGGTTAGTACAATACAACCTATAGAGACTTCTGCAATAACTATACAATAGCGTCCGTAGGACACCGCAGCAGCTCGAACAAAAAATGAGAGTATTTCGCGTGATTATGCGCATTTTCAGATGTGTAGCCATACGAATGAAGGAGGGAAAAAATGCATTCAGTCGCAGCAGATACATTTAACGACAATAAAATAAGTACAGTATTATAATATACACTCGCATACGCGTTATAAAAAAAATCGATTTTGATGCTAGTGTTATGCAGATGCGTTGGGGAAAAAAACAACCAAGACAAGGGAGAAAAAAAAGAGATAGAAAAAACGGTACCTATACTGGTTCGGCTAAAGAACATTCCACGGTAAAGTGTAGTTTCTCGGAGGAAAAAGGCAAGAAACAGAAGGACTATGGCGACTGTGTGGTAATCAGCACTTTTTTTAATAATGTTACAAAAGTGTTTATGGATTTAGTATTAGCGATTGATTTATCTAATTTATTCCATTCTCTAATTACCAGAGGAAAATAAGAGTATTTGGGGCAGTTTGCGCTGGTTGAGTATTCAGCCAGTGTGCGGGAGTGTTTGCGTCTTGTCGGTCTAGAAGTGTTGAATGAGATGAACTTAGTGATATCAGTCTTAATGTCTCCATTCAGACATTGGAATAAGAACTTGAGTCTCGCTATTTTTGCTCTGTTTTCTATGGTTAGTAATCCGGCTTTTATTGGCAGTTCTGTTGGTGAATCAGTAGGTTTATATTTATTAAATACAACGTGAATCGCTTTTCGTTGTACGCCTTCCAGTTGAGATATCAGTTTCTTGGTATGTGGAAACCATGCGATTATGCCATATTCTAGTATTGATTGAATTAGTGTAGTGTAGGCCAGTAGTTTTGTCCTTGATGATGCGAGCCGTAGCCGGTGTCTAAGAAGAAAAAGCTTTTTTAGGGCTGCTGACGTGATGTTATTTATGTGGGTTTCGCACCTGAGATCGTGTGAAAGTGTTAGTCCCAAGTATTTGTGCTCGTTCACTCTTGGAATTGTGATATTATTGATCGCGTAATTGAAGTGTGTTTTTACTTTTTTACGGCTTATTGAGAGTATCGCAGACTTTTTGATGTTAATCGTCATCTGCCATTCTTGAAACCAGTTATGAACAGAGTTTAGTGCTTCATTAAGTGTCTCGTGATCAGATAAATCATTTGTTGGATCTGTAGCCAAAGACTATTTGAAGGTCCGATAAAAAGTACCTAGGTCGATGATCACGCTTACCTGGCGCGAATCATTTCATGAGTGGCGTGGCCAGTGAAAAGTCACTCACCCCTGAATTCACGCACGGACCCAGGTTCGGGTATTGTCACGTACGGTGTCCTGCTTCTCCGAGCGCGCAAGGAGCCGTTTTGTGGGTGTATGGACAGCTGCAGACACCTGCGTATGAGGACACACATATTAAAGATCACCTGTGAAGTCGCCTGTACTACCGTTATCAAGAGAGTCATGGTCATTGAAACACGCCATTAGGTTTGGAGATACTTTTATGATTCTCACAGTCGCGTAAAGTGACTCGATTCATGCCAGAACGAAAGAATAGGAATGTTTTCGAGGGGCTTGTTTTCCTTGTTAGACACAACCAAACAGACCCACTAAACAATTAGGTCAGGGAAGGCATAGGGGACCTTAATTGTTGTCTTCAAGTGCAGCGTAGTAATTATGAAGTAAATTAAAACAGACTAAACAGGACGAAAATTCACCGTTTCCAGTGTTGGGATCATAACCCCCAACCTTCGAATGACGCGTCCCATGCTCCATGAACTGAACTACGAGAGAAGACACTTCCGCAGCTACTTCGTTTGGGTATTTAGGATAGAATCTTTCGTTGGGTATCTTAGAATAGAATCATTCATGCAATTGATTCTATTCTACGGTTATAATGCCTCAAAATGTACCCGGATTTTCCACCGTTTTGCCGTTGAACAGTCGTGCTGGCTAGATTTCAATTACTCATCATCACAAACAGACCTGATTAGTAACCACATACTTTCGAACGTCTCCCGGACGAAGGGGAGATAGACGGAGACGAGGTTGAGAGGCTGATGGATGTCGACGACTTGAATGACCCAAAGATATGCGTCATGGATATAAATGCGTCAAGTCAGACGGTTCTTTACGATGAAACATGAATGGCCACTCTGCAACATCAGACACGCTTTTTAACCATCGCTTCCGGCGAAGGTCAGACTCCAATCTCACTTTTATACGATTCTAATTTGGAAGACCATTCAAGCGACTTCGCAGTGGGTAATCGTTCTGGGTGTCACAGCCTCCGTGTCCAACCACCTTCAGAGCGTTGACTGGAGCCATTATTTTTTTAAGGTTTTGCCTCCTTGTTTACCTATAGACTCGGAGCTAGGCGTTTTACTACTCCTGACAAACGAGACCACCACCCCACCACAAGCCAACCAAGCGGCTCGCTATCACCTGGCGCCTACTCCAGACGCATTCCTTCCCGTCCCCGTATGTTTACTCGCGTATCTACCCTGACTTCATTAGTCCCCATTGCTCATTATGCGGGGAAATAGCCACCCTGTTTCATATTCTCTGCAACTGCAGGGAAGACGCTCCCCCACCTAGTCTCCTCGTCACTCCTTCACCTGTGGCGTCCGGGGGTCCAGCTTCGGGCCATAAATGGAGCCGTGGAGGTGGCTGACAGGCATGGTCTGGCAGAATACCTCCCCTTATAGAAGACTCGCCGGTCACTAAATGTTTCTTCTTCATACTACTCCTGCTCACTGCTCAACGGGTTGGTTTATTCGCTTGAGCTCCAAAGCCTAATGTCTATCCACACAATAGTTGTGAGGCATTTGCTGCGTGGGACTCCATCGTTTCCTCCTCCTCTCTTTTTTTTTCACTTCTGGAGAGGTTCTCCTTGGAGCCGCTGTCACATCTGCCCGAGGGACTGTTCTTCTTGACGTAAAGAGGAAGATTGTTCCTCCTCGTCCAGGTGAGTTGCCAGCTCGCCCAGATAGACCTGAACTGCTCTTCTCTCAAGACGAGGAGCAGTGTTTGATAGCAGTCATGCCAGCGCAAGAGTATACGAGCTCACAACATCAGAAACAGCAAATAAGGTGATCCAGGCGACGCTGCGTGGCAACAAATCCTTCAGAGTTTGAGTAATGTATATATCTTTGGCACGTTGAACGATAGCCATGTCGGGCCCAGACTGCTGACACCGTACAACTATAGCCTCGTGCTGGTATCTCTGCAACATGACACTCCAAAGCGGAACTTTCCGAGTGGAGTGTCGAGATTAGAAGACGGGTAATACGCTCACCTCGACCAGCTCAGCTATGAAGGATCGCCTCGCGCTTGTGATCCCCTGTGAACTGCACGTTCTTGTGGACGCACTCAGTCCAATCTGAGAAGTTATGTGTTTTTTTGTTGTTGGTATAAGGCGCATGACACGCTGTTCATACCGGCAGTAATTCAAGCTTGTCGGTAGAAGGTTCAATGGTAAAAAATTGGCCGCGTATCTGCGTGCTTCGCTGCAAATGTCGTCTAAAGACGATAGAAGAGGCGCTGCGTGAGATATGGACGCCATCTGGCAATACGTCGGGAAACACGAGTGCTGTGTTGCGGGCTGGTAGTCCCGGCGCAGCGCAGGCGAAGAACGGCGGTGACCAACGCGACCGGTGGGGACGCCGGCCAGCCCGAACACGCTGTTTGGCGCGATACGCCGAAGGAGAAGAAACGTCCGAACTCAACGAGTACTCTCCACAAACTCTCTTACTTACACGTCGCCTGGGTAAAACAGGAATGCCAGAGCGGCGCCCCCTGTCATTCGTACAATGCAATACTGAACCGAAACCGAAACGCAACATGAGCTTGTGCAGAGGGCACGGAGGAAGACAAGTTTCAGCGCAGTCGCATTTTCAGCGCACCTTAAGAAACTAGGGTTGTAACATTGTAGGGCGAGTAGGGCCAGAAGGACCGTCACGACGAAAACCTGCCTCCTCAGTCGTATTCGCCTGGAACGTTGGTGTGGCTTCGCGTTCCCTCCTCCGCTCCTGGCCTTTCCACAAAGCTACTGCCTAAGTACGAAGGCCCCTACCGCGTCCTACGTCAAGCATCCCCAGTTAACTATATGATTGAGCCTGTTCAATCATCTACGGACCGCCGTCGTCGCGGCCGCGAGACTGTTCACGTCGATCGACTGAAGCCGCATTATGACCCACCAGTTGTACCTGTTCCTTAGGTCGCCAGGATGGCTCCTTTTCCGCGGGGGAGTGATTTGTAACATGGTAGGGCGCAGGCAAGAACGCCTGCGAAAGAAGACGACGAAGACGGTTGTTGTTGGCGCTCGCGCTTGCTCGGCTTGGACCGCTGATCGCTTCAGCTGTGGCAATCTTTTAATAAACGCGTTACTGTCTCAACGTTAAACGCATACCATCAAGGTCTTTAAAATTGCGTATCTATGTATTTTCTGTTAAAGGAACACACCGCCTAATACTTACCTAGTGATGTTGCGCCTCAGATATGCGTAATGTTTGCTTTTTGATCAACAATGTACACATGTATGAACCTCTTCAGCCGTTCACGATGGCTGGCCCTTGGGCAAGTGGTTCAACTTTGGCCGAGTGGCTGAATCGAGGGACGTGCCGACAAACAGAAAGACAGACAGAAAGACAGACAGAAGGACAGACAGAAAGACAGACCAAAATTTCTGCGTTTAAGTTCCCCAAGAAAGACTATCGTCTTTAAAAATGTTTCCTAATGGCGTTCTCTTTGTGAGCTTCGGTTCATTTGGGCCCGTGTCTGTGTGTATAACCTTTTTTTCTGTTATATATACATATATAATATATGATAATATTACTCAGCTATGGTAAGTGCTCAACACACAGGCATTCTTTAACACAGCTTTTGTCACCCGATACCTTAAATTAGGGAATAGGCCTCTCAAAACTGGTCGGGCATCATTGAAACAGCTAATTTTCACTTTTGCAGTTTTATGTTGCTTTTTGTGTGTCCTTTTCTTTTTCCTTTGAATTAGGTGCCCCTTCACATTAATTCACATAAGTTTAGAATGTGTCGCTAAAGTGAAAATTTCCCAAAAAAATAATTGCTAGGTTCGTTAATGGTATGGATACCTACAATAGCATCATGACGCCGAGATTGAGAGAACCTATGTGTGAGACATGATCAACCGTAAGCGCATTTCCACTCTAGAAAATCAAATTTTACGAGTGAAAAGTTCCGGCCTAGTCGGCACGCATTCAGGCTGGCACTGCATTCAGACTGGTTTTGACACTAACGCTACAAAGAGGCCAAATATGTAATCGCCCAACCAAGTTCTAGGCATCCTATGAAGAACCATCTCGCTGACCTCATCTCATCGGTTGTGTACTTACGTGGCTTGGCTCGCCAACATCACGACGGCCGCTGATAGGAATACTGTCCGAAGTCTCACTTTTCGAACATTCCTGCAGTGCCTTCCATATGCCACCTCCTCGTTTGACTGCCGGCCATTGACGGTCGCTTTCTTCGTGACAACGACGTTTGAAAGATCCTCGGTCAAAGCAACCATGGTCTTATTCTCTTAACGTCACACGAGATCACCGGACGCAACAGAAATCCGTACTGACTCCTCGCCCGGTGAACAAGTTCAGCGCACACTCAAGTATCGAAAGACGCTGGGTGAAAGACTTTGTTGACTAACTTGCGACTTTCTTCGTCACTTCTTGCATCGAGGTGCGTCACTTTCTTCGAGACATGCAGAGAAGGCAATGCGGGTGCAAAACAGAAAGAGAGAGAGAAAGGAAGCCGGGGAAGGGTGGAGAAGCAGTTTTATCAATGCGACGGCCTATTCATTATCTAAGCAACGGCTACCTGCTTTGCCGTCGTAAGCGGAGACGTGTCGTACTTCATAAGGATGAGTCTGGAGGTGAACTAAGTGGCCACGCACTCCCCCCTCCCGTGTCATTCAATCTGTCAAGATGAAACAGCAAACAGGGCAAATAGAAATTATCCCGAAGACAGATAGAGAATAGAGTGAGAAAGAATGCTAAATGACACGTTCCTCTTCCCCGAAGATTGCGGGATTGCATCCCGGCCGCGGCGGCTGCATTTTCGATGGAGGCGAAAATGTTTGAGGCCCGTGTACTTAGGTTTAGGTGCAAGTTAAAGAACCCCAAGTGGTCGAAATTTCCGGAGCCCTCCACTACGGCGTCCCTCATAATCATATCGTTGTTTTGGGACGTTAAACCCCAGATATTGTTATTACTCTTACTTCCTTTTTTTGCGCTATTTCGTCAAGTCGTTTCTCATGAAAAAAAAAGCAACCACATTAGAGTAAATCCAAAACTTGGCGAGCCCAATGCAACAGTGGAAGCGCACATATTGAAAAACAAGTTGCAATAAAGCTTGAATAAACAGAGGTAAAATGTCTCAGACTGACTGCCCGACGTTTCGATAGATGGACCATCTTTCCCATCCATGCTTTACCTCCACGATAGGCGTGGGGTGATCCCTTAATCCGGTCCGAGGTCCGAGCCGCTCAAGCTGATTCGCAAGAGCCCTTTCGGAAGTGCTGTGAGATTTTCTTTCTTGTTCTTGTTTTAATTTTTTTCTTTATATATGAAAGATATAGAAAGGTAGGCTACGTAGAGCTGGCTATCCTACCAACATATTTTTATTGCATAAACACGCAAAAACAAGAAAACTTGTTGGTGCTGCTGCTGTCGTATGCTTATATTTAAAAAGATGGGATGGGAGGCTGCTGTAGAGCTGGCTATCCCAACGTCGTGAACGAAAGTTAGTGATTGCATGTGTTGTTGTTGTTGTTGTTGTCGTCGTCGTCGTCGTCGTCGTCGTCGTCGTCGTCGTCGTCGTCGTTGTTGTTGTTGTTGTTGTTGTTGTTGTTGTTGTTGTTGTTGTTGTTGTTGTTCAGGGCATTTCTATACCGGGGCCTGCAACTGGCGATACGTCTCCATCGTGGCGGTTTCTAGAGACAAAGGGCGAGAAGATATGCGACCCAGTTTCTCATGGCTCTCTCTTTTCGTATAAATGCAAATTGCTTTCTTACTTCACGCGGATAAAAAAACAAAGTCACGCCGCATGAGCCTCATAAGACCGCGCCGTCATACATATCTCGCGAATCTTTGACAGCGTTCTGGAAAGAACACGCTTCGGGGCAGGCTAGATCAGCAGAGAGAGTGTGCAAAGTTTTTTTTAATGCGAAGCATTTCTTAGCGAACTTCTGCGACTTTGAGCGTATCTATCTATCTATCTATCTATCTATCTATCTATCTATCTATCTATCTATCTATCTATCTATCTATCTATCTATCTATCTATCTATCTATCCGCCTACGACTTTGTGCTCTCCTGGTCGCTTGGTTCATCGAATGTGCACCAAAATTGGTATGGCGTAACATGACTGTATGACGAACATAAATGTCAAGTCATAACATGAAAATCATGACACCCATGTCATGTACAGCATGATTTACATGCCACGATCATGGCGCGCTGGCGGCCGTTTCGCTAGTTTGATATACACCAAAATTGGTATCTTGCGACGTGACTCTGTGACGAACATAAATAACACGAGTTAACATGAAAATCATGACACGCATGTCATGCACAGCATGACTTACGTGCCACGCTCATGGTGCGCTGGCAGCCGTTTCGCTAGCTTTATATACACCAAAATTGGTATCTTGCGACGTGACCGTGTAACGAAAATAAATAACACGAGATAACATGAAAATCATGACACGCACGTCATGTACAGCATGACTTACGTGGCACGCTCATGGGGCGCTGGCGGCAGTTTCGCTAGCTTGATCTACCCCGAAATTGGTATTGCGCGACGTGACTGTATGACGAACATAAAAACTCGAGTTAACATGAAAATCATGACACGCATGTCATGTACAGCATGACTTACGTGCCACGCTCATGGAGCGCTGGCGGCAGTTTCGCTAGCTTGATATACACCAAAATTGGTATCTTGTGACGTGACTGTCTAATGAACATAAATAACACGAGTTAACATGAAAATCATGACACGCATGTCATGTACAGCATGACTTACGTGCCACGCTCATGGAGCGCTGGCGGCAGTTTCGCTAGCTTGATCTACCCCGAAATTGGTATTGCGCGACGTGACTGTGTAACGAACATAAATACACGAGTTAACATGAAAATCATGACACGCATGTCATGTACAGTATGACTTACGTGCCACGCACATGGGGCGCTGGCGGCGGTTTCGCTAGATTTATATACACCAAAATTGGTATCTTGTGACGTCACTGTGTGACGAACATAAAAACACGAGGTAACATGACAATCATGACTCGCAACATGCACAGCATGACACGTGCCACACTCATGGGGCGCTGGCGGCCATTTCGCTAGCTTGATCTACCCTGAAATTGGTATTGCGCGACGTGACTGTGTGACGAACATAAATAACACGAGTTAATATGAAAATCATGACACGCATGTCATGTACAGCATGACTTACGTGCCACGCTCATGGAGCGCTGGCGGCCATTTCACTAGCTTGCTCTACCCCGAAATTGGTATTGCGCGATGTGACTGTGTGGCGAACATAAAAACACGAGTTAACATGAAAATCATGACACGCATGTCACGTGCAGCATGACTTACGTGCCACGCTCATGGGGCGCTGGCGGCCGTTTCGCTAGCTTGATCTACCCCGAAATTGGTATTGCGCGACGTGACTGTGTAACGAACATAAATAACACGAGTTAACATGAAAATCATGACACGCATGTCATGTACAGCATGACTTCCGTGCCACGCTCATGGGGCGCTGGCGGCGGTTTCGCTAGCTGGATCTACACCGAAATTGGTATTGCGCGACGTGACTGTGTAACGAACAGAAATAACACGAGTTAACATGAAAATCATGACACGCATGTCATGTACAGCATGACTTCCGTGCCACGCTCATGGGGCGCTGGCGGCGGTTTCGCTAGCTAGATCTACCCCGAAATTGGTATTGCGCGACGTGACTGTGTAACGAACATAAATAACACGACTTAACATGAAAATCATGACACGCATGTCATGTACAGCATGACTTCCGTGCCACGCTCATGGAGCGCTGGCGGCCATTTCACTAGCTTGCTCTACCCCGAAATTGGTATTGCGCGATGTGACTGTGTGACGAACATAAAAACACGAGTTAACATGAAAATCATGACACGCATGTCACGTGCAGCATGACTTACGTGCCACGCTCATGGGGCGCTGGCGGCCGTTTCGCTAGCTTGATCTACCCTGAAATTGGTATTGCGCGACGTGACTATGTGACGAACATAATAACACGAGTTAACATGAAAATAATGACACGCATGTCATGTACAGCACCACTTACGTGCCACGATCATGGCGCGCTGGCGGCCGTTTCGCTAGCTTGATCTACCCGGGAATTGGTTTTGCGCGACGTGACTGTGTGACGAACATAAAAACACGAGTTAACATGAAAATCATGACACGCATGTCACGTACAGCATGACTTACGTGCCACGCTCATGGGGTGCTGGCGGCCGTTTCGCTAGCTTGATATACACCAAAATTGGTATCTTGCGACGTAACCGTGTGAGGAACATAAATACCACGAGTTAACGTGAAAGTCATGACACGTATGTCATGTACAGCATGACTTGCGTGCCACGCTCATGGGGCGCTGGCGGCCGTTTCTCTAGCTTGATCGACCCCGAAGTTGGTATTGCGCGACGTGACTGTGTAACGAACATAAATAACACGAGTTAACATGAAAATCATGACACGCATGTCATGTACAGCATGACTTCCGTGCCACGCTCATGGGGCGCTGGCGGCGGTTTCGCTAGCTAGATCTACACCGAAATTGGTATTGCGCGACGTGACTGTGTAACGAACAGAAATAACACGAGTTGACATGAAAATCATGACACGCATGTCATGTACAGCATGACTTCCGTGCCACGCTCATGGGGCGCTGGCGGCGGTTTCGCTAGCTAGATCTACCCCGAAATTGGTATTGCGCGACGTGACTGTGTAACGAACATAAATAACACGAGTTAACATGAAAATCATGACACGCATGTCATGTACAGCATGACTTCCGTGCCACGCTCATGGAGCGCTGGCGGCCATTTCACTAGCTTGCTCTACCCCGAAATTGGTATTGCGCGATGTGACTGTGTGGCGAACATAAAAACACGAGTTAACATGAAAATCATGACACGCATGTCACGTGCAGCATGACTTACGTGCCACGCTTATGGGGCGCTGGCGGCCGTTTCGCTAGCTTGATCTACCCTGAAATTGGTATTGCGCGACGTGACTGTGTGACGAACATAAAAACACGAGTTAACATGAAAATCATGACACGCATGTCACGTACAGCATGACTTACGTGCCACGCTCATGGGGTGCTGGCGGCCGTTTCGCTAGCTTGATATACACCAAAATTGGTATCTTGCGACGTAACCGTGTGAGGAACATAAATACCACGAGTTAACGTGAAAGTCATGACACGTATGTCATGTACAGCATGACTTGCGTGCCACGCTCATGGGGCGCTGGCGGCCGTTTCTCTAGCTTGATCGACCCCGAAGTTGGTATTGCGCGACGTTACTGTGTGACTAACATAAATAATAGGAGTCAACATGAAAACCATGACACGCATTTTCCTCAATGACATACAAGACGATGTATGCAGCTCTTTGCTGGCTGCTTCGCATTACATCGATTCCCACAATGCGTGGGATCTGCCGGCTTTTTTTAAAAAAACGAGTGACCGGAAGCATTCGGGGAATGGCGGTTTTATGTAGAGACGATGATTACGTCGGAGTGGCGTGCACGGCAGCGGCGACCTTTGTAGAGAAAACGTGCAAAGCGAGCTCCCCGCGCGCAGCTCTATGGTTTCTTTGGTAAGGCATAAGTACTCACTTGCGTAACAAGGAGCCTATTTCGTTAGGCCCTTTCATTTATTCTTTCCTTACTTCTTCCTTTTTCTTTTGTTTTCATTTTCTTTCTGCAATATGGATTGCTTTCTCGCGTGCACATTGTGTAGAGAGCTTTTTTACAGCAAAACTGTCTTAATCTACCCTGTGTTGTCGTCGTTGTCGTAGTAGTAGTAGTAGTAGTAGTAGTAGTAGTAGTAGTAGTAGTAGTAGTAGTAGTAGTAGTAGCAGCAGCAGTAGTAGTAGTAGTAGTGGTAGTTTTCGTTGCGTTGGTCACGTGAACGGAGGGGTAGTGGATATATAAGTAGAACGAAATGCTGGCGATGCCCTGAATGATGATGGTGATGATGATGATACTTTTTTCTTCCGAAAGCAATTATCATCATCAATGCAGCTACGCTGTCCGACGGCTCTTTTTTTTTTCAATCGTTTTCATTTCCTATGAGCTACCGTATACCTGTACAACTGTGCGATGCACCAGCACATCCAACATGGCCCGCAAAGAAGTTCGAAAATCGCTGGGAATCCCTGAACCACCACAGCCTCAGCCGCATGCCTTAAGCTACGCTGCTGCAGCCCGACGCACCCGCCCCCCCTCCACGCCCGCAGAGCTTCAGTACCACCGCAGAGCCTCAGAGCCTCAGTACCACCGCACAGCCGCAGCTAACATCCATGCTCTCTGCAAGGTCATCCTTCATGCCGCCGCAAGGTCTTCAGAGTTCGCTGCTAAGCTCTAGGGGGCAGGTTCGATTCCCTGCCACGGCGGCCGCATTTTGATGGGGCTTCGGCCGCATTTCAACGAATGCTTTGTGTGCTCGGTGATCCATCACCTTAGGACCCAGAAGCGTTACCGTGGCTCAATTTTAGGGGCGAAGCTCCTTAAGGCGGCACCCGTTCGTCCCTCGTAGTCGTCGTCATCGTAGTAGTCCGTAACAAGTCTTACGCTTTGACCTCCAAGATGGTGCCGGTGGGAGATTTCTCCTGTGCGTTCTTGAACAATAAAAAATTCGCAGCGTGCGCGTTAACTAAAAGCCGAATTCTTCTGTCTCTCATTCCCCATTAGCAGCCATTGGCATGTTCCAGTAGGAAACGTTAGTAGAAGTAGAAGTGTAAGTGTTAGCTAAAAGCCGACTTCTTCTGTCTCTCATTCCCATTAGCAGCCATTGTTTACCTCCAAGGTAGTGCCTGGTGAGATTTCTCCTGTGCGTGATTAAACAATAAAAATTTTGTTCAAAACGCCGTTGATTGATGAAATAAACCAACGAAAGACGCCAGATGTTTTGTAAAAGCAGAACGAAAGAACGCCAGATGTTTTTCTTAAAGTGTAGTAGTAGTAGTTGTATGTAGCCACCTCGCCCGATCGTCAACGGGCGAGGTGGACCGGCAACGGCGCGAGGACCCTGCCGTACGAGAGTTAAATCACACTAAAGACATACTTTGCGGGCGATACACTCTAGTGAGCTTTCGACTTTTCGTCTTAATGTACATGATAAAGAAATTATTTCTACGAAAAACGCAAGGCACACCTTGAGCAATATATTTGGTTTTGGGACGCTAAATGGAACCATGAGGCGATGCGAAGCCGGAGCAGGCTAGTGAAAGAAACCCACGTGACCGGTATGGCAAATTGAGGCGCCATCTGTTGACTGGGATCAGAGTTAAAATCTGCGTTCCGTCTCTTTCCTCCCAACTCTCTTCAACCCCCTCTCTGGCGGGATCAACTCCCTTTCCTGCGGGAGGCGCGCTTTCCGCCGCCTTGCTGGCGCCGCCGACTTTGAAATCCGTTAGAAAGTTTCGTGTCTGGCGTTGGTAAGGCGTGCGTTAGCCGTCGTCGCTCGTCCGTTTCATGGTGCTCGCTCGCTGTGTGCTTGTGCGACGCGATGTTTTACGACTCGCGCTGTTCGTGCATAGTGCTTTGTTGCTTGAATACTTCCAGAACAAGTCCCGGAATATATGTGCCGGCCCCCAAAAGAACGACAGGTGAGCGTGCCCTTTGACAGACAGACAACGAACTTTGAGTCGCGGTTTTCATTGTGTCAATTTGAACTCACGTCCATACCGAGTAGCTGTTCTTTGCAGTGGGGCTTCAGTTAATGTTTTCAAAAATGTCTGATTTGAAAAGGGCACGATGCTGCGTTTAAATCGTTATACGAACAAGCAGTGGACATGAAGCCCATGCGACGTAACTATAGTTACAGGTTTACAACTCTCACAGAATGTTTGAGTGTGTGCTTTGCATTTGTCTCCGGTTAATTACTCTCCATCGCCTATAACCACGTTTGTGAGACATTAGGTAGATGTATGAAAACTTGTGCTGCGCTGAGACGAACAAACGAGTTAACTTTTGCACGAGTCGACGGCGCTCTTTATCTGATTGAAACTTGCCCTTTTCTTTAGGGTGTATTTCGGAACGCAACACAGCTGATCGGTGCGCCCAGAGAAAAGCTGAAGAACTGCAGAATCGGCGCACTTCAAGAAGAGATGCCATGAATCATCCGATATCAGTCGTTCATTTTCTTCGCGTTTATCATCACTAGTTATGTGAAGATCAACGTTTTTGGAAATGTAGTCAATAAAGTGCGGCCAATATTAGTTGTGTTATATGTGGAGTTCATTTTGACATCTTTAAAATGATATTTACATTATTATTCTACTTTTAGGTATTTCAACTGCTTTCATTGTTTTTGCATTTCAGGAATTGTTCAATTTTGTTATGATAATTTTGTGCAATATCGTGCGCATATATCAGAAGCTGTTCTGCACTTTTGTCAGTATAAATATTGTGTTTTTGAATATGTGCCCTAGTGTTATGTTCTGTTTTTTTTTCACTGTTCTTTAAATTCTTAACATTGCCGAGAACTTTCGTGTTGTTTAGTGATCATGAACACGTGTATGTTAATAACCTGAGCCTGTATCGCACCACATTTGATAGAATGTTGATTTTCGGAAACGAGGAGAATAAAAAGAGACCAAAGATATTTTGTGTTGTGAGTGGAATTCATTCTTTTGCGTTCTGGCACATGCTGCACGACTGCAGTGTTTGCAGAATGCCTGATTGCAAATTGCGCACATTCAAACGCGCAACGAACGCGCGGCGCAGCACGCGCAGCGGATGCAAAAAAAAAAAAAAAAAAAGCGCCCGGCGCGCTGCACGGCGCAGCACGCGGAGGAGGGGCGAGGGGGTCATAAAAGAAAGGGAGAGGGAGCCCGCGCACGCAAACAAAACAAAAAGAGAAAAACCCGGCGCGCGCGAGGGTGCTAGGAGAGGAGGCGCGGCTGGTGTTAGTGTTGCCATGACGACGCATACCGTGTGCGCCGCCATTCTGCCGTTCGAGTCTCTGAATCCCAGCCGCCAGGATATTAACTGAAGGGACGTTTGGCGCTGCCAGCGCTGACGTCATGAATTAAGGCATCCTATGGGAGGTATACGGAGTAACCTCCCCCTGGCCGGAGCACTTGCACGATCGCGTTCCGTTGGCTTTCGTTGGGCATGCTACCGACCTCGCGTCGTGGAACGCGCGTCCTGTCTTCCCTCTAGCCTTGCCTTTAATTCGCACAGGGCGAGCGGGGAATGCGGTCGCTCTTGGCGCTCTTTCGCTCGGGAGCGGACTTCTTCCTTGCATTTCACCGATCACAAGTGATAATGAAGGGACCACGTAAACCAACAGTACAATAAAAGTTTGATGTTTAAATATATACACGATGTTTCACACTCTTTATATTATGTACTGGGCGCATTTCACGGAAGAGTTTCACGGTTTACAGATGATTCCCTCCGTAGCTTCGCCCCACTCATCATCATTCACCCCGTGGATATGCTGTGATTTTTTTCTACCAATTGGCTTTTTTACCACTAAATTAGCGCTTTGGGTAGTTCTTATACCCCTCTTCGTTTATCTTGATTGGCTTTACGCCCGTTATTGCTTACAGTAGGAGCGGGCATGCCCCCACTTTGTTTTAATGTTCTTTTCCTATTCGGATGGCGAAGAGTTTGGAGTGCGGGCCAAAATGCAAAGAACACTCGTGTGGCTAAATTTAGGTGCACCTTAAAGAACCCCGGGTGGTCCCTATTAATCCGCAGTCCCCCACTAGTGTGTGCCTCATAATTATATATCGTGGTTTTGGCACGTAAAACCTCAGCAATTAGTAAGGTCTTCGGAGCCCGCTGGCACGTGCGACCCAGTCGCGCCTCGTAAGGCACGGATGAAGCAGTGCCACACATTGCGTCAAAAATATGACAACGGAATGAGTGAATCCCTTTTATTTCCAAAGTGTTCAGGAGAAGCCATGGAGCATCTTTTTGGTTTGCACAGGCGTCGTATTTGATTGTCTCGGGCTGACAGACGTGGAAACTTGCCCCTGCTAATAACATGTCCTTTTTTTCCACGTCAAACAAGACAGCCGTTGCTTGCTGAAACAAATCGGAAGGTACCTACATATGCGGTGCAAGAATGTCTCCAACTTGCCGAGCCGTTCCCACAGCAGTTCCTTGTGGAATGCAGCAACTGTGTTTCTGCCCAATATATTCTTAAAAAATGACCACCGTAGCGGGCTTTCCTACATGAATTGTAGAGAAGTTACTCTCATGAACACAGTCAAAAGAACATTCACGGTGTACTGGTCCTGCGTCTATGTTAAGGTGAAAGCCTCAAATGCCTCATCAAAAGAGGAGGAGGGGGTTGAGATCACTATATCGAATGAGAGAGAAGGAACAGAAGAATATGGCTTTCGCCTTCTAAGGAACCCTGTGTTGTTGTTGTTTTATTCGAGTAAGCCTGGTAGGGATCACGTCCTCCGTTGTCCTCCTGGACTAGACAAGTGTCGTATTGCCGGCTATTACGGAGAAGTTTGTTCATTTTCCTGCTTGATGTAGACTTCCTCGGTTACAAGCAGAAATATAACATTGGTTTACTTGCACCACTTGAGAAGCCATCACTCGGGTTTGTCCGCTTAAACCATTGTTCAAGCTGCAGGAGAGGCGTCCGGCCGTTTCTCACAAAGCACGGAGGGACAGTGAAGGTCCGCCTGCTAGTAGACGATTTTCTCCTTGATCCAGTTGTGATAGTTGGTGACCCTGGTGTAGTACCCGTAGCTCCCCCTGCGGCCGCATCCCACGCCCCAGCTGACAATGCCGATAACGTACCAGCGATTCTTGCGTCGCACCACGAAGGGACCTCCGCTGTCTCCCTGACAGGCGTCGCCCACTATCTCCTGCGCGTATCCCGCACAGAACATATTGTCCGTGACCTGCAAAACAAGACGAAAAGCAAAAACAAATTGGACCAATAGTACGCACACTGACACGCTAAGAAACCGCTTGTACTCAATTCCTATGCGTAGCTAAGTCAACGACATCAATAGAATGTGAGACTTGACTAGTCGGTTAATGTTTATTATCTTAGGCAGTGCTGAAGACGGCAACACAGGACAAAAAGTACCACAGGACAAGGACTTTGTCCCGTAGCGCTCTTCTTTGCCTTAAGCTGCTGCATTTTTCGCTGCCGTAAAAAAAATCATTAGCATCGTCTGAGCCCGTTTCACGACAACTTTCGTAGACCGGAAGCTGTCCTAACGGCACACGCCAGAGAATTGTGACGTTAGACGTGTTATTAGCAAGTACGGTGGTCCAGTGGCAAGAATTCCTTTCGAAAAGCTTTCAGAACTGGTGGTGGTGGTGGTGGTGGACCGTGGGAGCGGTTTGTGTGTTGTAAATGATGATGGTGGCGTTGAAAATACCTTGTTCACCGTCGCGTTTCGGCAGACGTCTTGGTCCACGATGGGCAGCTCGATCTCCTGCAGGTACCGGGGCAGCGTGTGGACGTCCTCGGCGAGCTGACCCCATCCGGTGACCTTGCCCTTGCGCACACCATCCGTCGAGTTGAACTGGTCGCGCTCGATGGCCGCGCTGTCGCCCAGGCACGCCGGCTGGATGTAGTCCGTGAATTTCACCCGGTCGGCGAGCAGAAGCAGCGCTAAGTCGTTGTCGAACGTGTTCGCGTCGAACTGCCTGCAAATTGACGAGACCGTGGCGCTCCGCTGACCTTTTCTTAGACCAGTAGAGAGGTTTATTTTGACCGCAATCTTAACATATGTGAATACCGGGTTACCGGAGCTGTTGACGGTTGACGGCAGTAGCAGAGCAGCTGGCGAACTCTTGCGGTAAAACTACCATAGGCTTGTGCAGGGTTGTCTGTTAAAGGGGGTAAAGTTTCCTCGAAGCTCTTCAGAAGGGAGGACGTTTGGGCGTGTTGGTAGTTGATCGCACTTCAGGAAACATAGCGCGCTAAACGAACACGAGACGAGACGAAGACAGGACAAGCCCTTACTTTCAACTAAGGTTTTATTGCGTATCCCGGGCATACATAAACGCGCATCTGAAACTGCAAGAGGAAACGAAGTGGCAGAAAGAAAGAAGGCAAATGGACACGTGTCTGTCATTTTACCTAAGTGCTTGATTGTTTGGCTTAGACGACACATTTCCATTCACCTTCTTTCTTACTGCGAGTTGTTTCCTCTTGCAGGTTCAGATGTGCCTTTACATATGCCCAGCATCTACAATAAAAGCTTAGTTGAGAGTAAGCGCTTGTCCTGGCTTCGTTTGGTGCGTTTTGTTTTTTGAAGTACGTTCATCGAAGCACACCCTCCCTCCTCCCTCTCTTTGAACGAGTCCAAACGACAATGTTGGCAATAACAATGTTGGCAATGGATGCCAGAATGAAAGTAAAAGTGATGACGTGCTTCGCACAACGAACGACCTGCATTTGGTCCCCGGCATTCCTGGGGTAAAGGCGGAAAGCAAACAGTTCTTGGTATGCAACAATACGAGTCCTTGGCTGTCATTATCGTCAAAAACCTGTGTGGCCTAGCAATGACGGAACAGGTCCGCCTAAGTAAATATACGGTGCTGACTTAGCGCCCTCCTTAAATTATTAGGAGGAGGGGGGGCCTCGCTCCCCCCCTCCTGCCCCCACCCCCTGTGCGCACGCTTATGTTACCTACAATACATTTGAATTTCTTTTTAAGCTGTGTCAGTGTTCTCGTCGAAAGAATATAATGAAAGTACTGTGCCTTAATGGTTAACTCACCCTCAATGCAACACGGGCGTGTTAGTGGTAATTCTTCACTCATAGGCTACAGCGCTAAGCGGAGGAGGGCAGCAGAAAGAAGAGGTCATAGCCATAGGCGTGCGCACAGGGGGGGGGGGGGGGGGGCGCAATATCTGCCCCGCACATTGGCCCTTCTGGTCACCTAAGAGAGGGGGGGGGGGGCAAAATCTGCCCCATACATTGAATTAGTAGGGTGGGGGCACTGCGATGAACCCCCCTGATGGGGAACCCTGCGCACGCCTATGGTCATAGCTCTTCTTTTCCATACTCCACAAGCCATACCCCACGAAACGTATATGCGTGTGTGGATGTGTGCGCGAATGAGGGAGTGCTAAGTTGCGTCTAGTTGCTTTATTATGACGGCTTACCAACTAAAGCAGCATCAAGTTGTATTAAGGTCATAAGAGGCTAACTTGCGACGTAATCTATTCATTTGAGCACACAGCGCTTGAGGAAACACGTACACAGAGGGCAAAGAACGAGGAAGGGCACTGACTGCCAACAGTGGATTTCCTGGGCGTTAACATATATAAGCGGCCGGAAAAAGGAGGCTTGGAAACCACGAAAGAAAATAGACTTGTGCGCATGGGTGACACGGCGACAAGACAACAAGATGCTTTCGATTATTGACTTCGATAGCGGTATTCCTTCTCTGTTAGGGTGAGCAAAGGGGCACTGACGCACTCCTCACCTTTGCACATGATCGTCAGCACCCGTACTCGTTCTTTGCCCTCTGTCTGTGTGTTTCCTCAAGCGCTGTGTATTCGAATGGATCCTCACCAACGAGCTCGCCTCAACACCCTTTTAAGTCGCGTAATCTATTCCTGCGATTATCACTGCGACGCATCCCAAGCGTGGACGCACTTACGGGTGGAAGTAGACGTCGGCGATCTTGGTGACGACCTCCTCGGGTTCGACTTCGAGCCGGTCGTGCTCGCCCAGGCGTGCTTCGACTTCGGCCGGCTGGATCAACTCGTGCCGAAAGCAGTGCGCCGCCGACAGCACCCACCGGTCGGTCAGCAGAGTGCCTCCGCAGAACGCTCTCCCCAAAGACGGCGACCAGAACATCACCTGCCCGAGTTAATTGGCAATAATTACAAAAACTTCCAGGGTCCCTTATGCATTCACTTAAGACGACTCGAAGGGGAAAGCCATCTTTTTATTCCTCTCAGCCGATGTGCTGGTGCTGCCCCGCCACACTTCGAAAGTGTTCTGCACCTAACGTGGTTTTGCACTGCCTCCAAGAAGTGAGCCATTTATAGTATAGTATAGCAATGGGTGGGAAAAAAAAGTGAGGCTGAGAAGGACCGATGTGAGGGTGATTAGGAGCGAAAGGAGGAGGTGAGTGGGTAAAGCATAGTATAGTCATGTGTAGTATATGAGAGCAAGGGGGTGTAAACAAGGAGTTAGAGTGAGAAGCAAGGAAAGGAGGAGGGGATGGTCGTCAGCTCCGCTGGTTCCTTAGTCCTCGCACCACTCGTGCGTAGATGCCGCGATTCTTTTTTTTAGATGCGAAGCAGCTTTTGCTCGGGGCTGTGTCCGACGCTGGTGGTGGCGTCCGCACTCCACTGCGCATGCACCTACCCTCTCTCCCACTCTGCTCCTTTACGCAGGTGTTCGGTCGCCTTCTCTCCTCTCCTTCCCCGCGCTGCAGCCACGGCGCAGCCTCTTCTCCCACGTGATGCAGCCGCGCCGCAGCCAAATACAACCTGTAACCCACTCTCTCCTTTCCATCCCCCATTTCATGTGTCTATAAGCGCGTGCGCTCGGTTGGCTTCCGTCAATCTCGCTTCGCTCCCGTTCAGATGAGTTGTAACGTCAACGTCAGCACCACTCGTTCACTCGGAGCTAACGGAAAGCAACGCACAAACACAACGTAATGATAACACAAACACTAAATACAAACCTCACACACTAACGGAAATTCCGAGTGAATGTAACGGAAACTTGGTGTGCGCCCCAATGTTTCTTCGCATCCCCTCATGGTTCCCTTGAGTGAGAGATGTTGTAACTTTTTTAATCAGAAAGCCTTACAAATCTGGAAACGACGACACCTGCATCGCTTCTGATAATTTACCGGCCGAGGAGTGACAGAACATCATCCCTCTCACCTGCCACGGATAGGCACCCTTCACGGTGTCCTCTCCGCCAACAATCTTGCCTTTCGGTCTGGGTGGCCTCATTGCGTTGGCGCGGCTGACGATAGGATTGCCACAAACTGAAAAGAAATAGTGCATTTCGTACTCAGCAGCTAGTAAGGCAACCATGCATATCTTTTTCAGTGATAACTTGTTAATGGTTCCTCAGGAAACGTGCGTAACTCAAGAGAAGCGCTGGGATAGTTCTGTGGCAATGACGATGCGTTAATCACGGGATAGGAAGTTCGATTCCCGGACGTTGGTATTGCATGTACATCAGAGGCAATGTGTTAATGCTTATGTGGCCGGTCATCTGGCCCACTTTAACAGTGTTCTATTTTACCAAATTAGTATGACGACAGAAAGGTTAATATCTGAGCTAGTTGTTACATGTCAACTTAACGTAGCAACGCGAAACTATGGGACAAGAAAGGCAACACGTTTAGGATGCGTTAATGTTAAGGCATTTCCTACGTGTTTAAATGCCTTGTTTATTCTTCCGACTCTCCATGTTCACTTGTTTCTTTTTATCGCCATTAAAACGGAAGCAGTGGCCATTTTACGGCTAGTGCGAAGTAATCTTGGGCTGTAATGTGACTCTCCGGCAATAAAGGAAGATATCATGCGAGCCTGTCGCACTTGGAATAACACCGTATTCTACAGCGACATTCCCCATTCGAGAACTTCGCACAACTCTTTGCGACACGCATTATGTTCAACTGTCTATAAGTGCGTGATGTTTACACAATTTGATGCCAAGGTCCTGGACACCAAGTTTAAAGTGGAAGAGTTAGAATAAATTATAGTGTATTCTGCAGCAATTAATTTTAATTACAAGTTAAGTAACTATATCATTATCGCACTCTCAGTCATGTGATTTTTTCTTCATAAACCGGATTCAACGACCCGCTCAAGTAACATACGATAGTTAACTGCTGGCAGCGAGCATTCCTAAAAAGACTTTAAAAATATTCTGAAATTCCTGCCGAACTGTCTGACGTCCAGCATCTCGTTAAATACGTTACTGCCTTCACCGAAGCGACCATGTGTAGCAAAATATTTCAGCCAGAAGCGATATAAAAGAACTTTAAGCACCAAGAATGCTTAATTTACTATTACTTCAGTTTATGGTCTCCTCCTCGCCAATAGGGAACAGAAATTGCAAAAGTAATTCGCGTCTCCAAATGACGGCTCCGGGTCGCAAAGGGACAACTTCGAGCCTCCATCTTCCCCGGTGTTTCAAGGGTTGAAAAACTCACTCTCCTCGACACTGATCCTGGGCATGACCCTGTACAGAGCAGATTTCTGGAGGCTGCACTTGTTGTGGCGGTCAGTGGCAACGCAAGTGTATACAGCAGTGTCCTTGGGCGCGGCGTCACTGACGTAAGCAAGCCCGTTGCCCAGATCCCGGGACCGGTTGCTGGTCGGGAACGGCAGGCCGTTGCGTAGCCACGCTATCTTGACGTCCGACGCAGGCTCCAGTGAGATCTGGGCGGCGCACTGCAGGACCATCGTCTCACCCTGGGGAAGCTCCTCGTCCTTGGGACTCTTGCGGAATACTGGAATGTAGGCGTACGGTAGCGCAATGAAACGAGTGTTGATTGTACGTGGAACACCGTTGCAGTGTTCCTTGAACAAGTGGTCGTGGAACACGCTGCAGTGAAACACCGCTACAGGCGCTGTGGTGGTACTTGGCTCCCCCTAATGCAGACCCCTCCGCGCGCCTATGGTCACTACTAAATACACCGACCACTAGGGTACCTATCAGGATTATCGACGAAGTGGCGTAGGCTTATAAGACTACAGAAGTTGTACTGATGGACAGCCATTGTTGCTGGGATGGTCGATTAATACTTTCAGAAGGGTTGCTGTTCGGGCGAGTTGGTGTTTCATAACAGCAGCATGTATTAGCGCGACACATGTAAGAAAAGGAACCACGGAACAGACGAAGAGGCATGTGGCGCCTATTTGTCTCTCGTGTGTGTCGTGGTTTTTTGCTTATACGTGCAGCACTAATACATGCTGCGATTCGTACTATTCGAACAGACCATAAACTGTGGTCTCTATATCACTCCCCTAGCTTGTATCCCTCCAAATCCTTCCTTTTTCTCGATGATTCAACATAGTCCTGTGGTATATTCCATTATACTTGTACTTATCCGTTGTCTCTTTCTTGGTGTGCGCTGTCATTCATAGTATCATTGGTACCGTCTACTTACGGATGCCACACTCGTCACTCTGCTTCGTTCCCTCCATGACGACTACGCTCGTAGACGTGGTCTCCAAGTGATGGCGATGACTCGGCAGGTGTAACTGCCTGTCAGGTTTGAGTGCATCCGCCGTATCCATAGAGTGCTCGGTGGAACCAGGTACAGATCGGGCAGGGGCTCGGCACCATTTACCATTAGCCCGTCCTTGAACCTGCACATAAAAACCCACGGAGAAAGTGCTCAAGTTTTGTTACGATGGTTGAGGCAGCGTTTGTGACTCGCAGGTACCATATCCAGGTGCGATTCCCGTGAAACGTACCTGAATGAGCAGCTCTGAGTCTGCCGTCACTAGGAGCAGATATTTGAGACAGATAAAGGACAAAGAAGAGCTTTGAACAGCTAAATATATCCATGCACAAGTCCGTTTGAGAATATGTTGCCAGAATACAGCGATAACTGGCACATATGTTTATTTTCAATTTATAGGCTGTGTGTGTGTGTGTGTGTGTGTGTGTGTGTGGTGTGTGAGTGCGTTGCGTGCGTGCGTGCGTGGTGTGTGTGTGTGTGTGTGTGTGTGTGTGTGTGTGTGTTTGTGTGTGTGTGTGTGTGTGTGTGTGTGTGTGTGTGTGTGTGTGTGTGTGTGTGTGTGTGTGTGTGTGTGTGTGTGTGTGTGTGTGTGTGTGTGTGTGTGTGTGTGTGTGTGTGTGTGTGTGTGTGTGTGTGTGTGTGTGTGTGTGTGTGTCTAACCCGGATTGAAAATATTCCGTCTTAAACTTCAGCGTTTAATACGGGGCAACAGTAACAAAAACCTCATTCGTACCACGTGACGTTGTATCCAGGCGCCTTCGGTATGCAGTTTAGAAACACCTCCTCATCTTGGGCAACGGCTACGTCGCCGGGAATCTCCTGCATGAGCTTAATGGCCGGAACCAGCGTCCTATTTTGCATGACTGTGGCGTTGCCTGCTGCCACTTCCGGTAGACTGTCTGCGTGCAACAGAGATATAAAGGTGAGAAAAGAAGATACATTGTAAGCGCAAGTGATATTGAATGAGTGCACCTAACTCGGCTGGTTGGTACATCATTGAAAATTTTAATTGTTGGTGTTTTACGTCCCAAAACAACGATATGATTATGAGGCACGCCGTAGTGGCGGGCACACTCTCAGCAATGCTTGAAACGAGTTTGATAACGGTGTTAATAAGGGACTCGCGAGGAGGCGCCGCCAGCTTTACGAAGCTGGGCAAACGAAACTGGACAATCGCGTCTAGGCACTAACCGCGACCTTACCTTCCGGGAAGACGAGCTGGAAGTTGGCCACGAAGCCTCGCGACTCGGTGGAGTTGTCGCTGTGGAACTTGAGTCGCATACGGTTCTCGGAGGACACCAGCTCCGTGTTCTCCCCTTTGTCGCCGCACAGTCGCCCCAGAGATCGCCAGCCTGCAGGGTCGGGGCGACAAATAAATGGCACCATGGAACACGACAGTCGAGGAAAGAGGGAGAGTCCTTGAAAGGAAAGGCGCAGATTTAGACACCACAAAAGTGAGACAACAAGACGAGCGTGCTGCCCAAATTTTCGCCTTGCCTTTCATGACGCTTCGCCGACTAGCCCCTCAAGAAGTACTTGTAAGAGTGAGGAGGGTGACGGTGTGCAAGGTTGTGAGTTTATACGTCCTAAAGCGCACCATAACGGAACTTGCGGTCCCCATCACATGCGGGATGGTCACGTGACCTTAGCGGAAATGTCACGTATGTCGTCATTCGTAGAGCGGTACGTCAATGTCGACTCTGGTTCTGGTTGTACGTATAGTGCATGATGCTGGCAAAATTGTAAGGACCGCGAAGCGGCCCTTCCTTGGCTAATTTCCTGTTGGATTTCCTGTTGGATTTCCTGGTGTCTGACATAATGTAGAAGCTTGGACGTGTTGGTGCAGCATCGGAAGGAGCACAGCGCAACAGAATACGGGGAGAAGGAAGGGCGAGCCACACAAAGCGCTGGCTTCTGCTTACTGTACGTGTGCGTCGCCTTTCCTTGTCCACGGGGTCTTCTATTGAGCTGTGTTCCTTCCAGTGTGTGACATAACCACAAGAAGTATACCGTCGTGCACGTACCGTCCTGCTGTCCGTCCCAAATCTCGACAAAATCGAAGGTGCATTCGTCGTCCGGTTCGAGCGAGAAGTCAACAAACCGCAGCGCCACCTTGGCCTCCCGCGGAGCCTTCATGTCGATCAGGCAGCGCGCCGAGGCCGGGTAGTTGTTGGGGTAGCCGGGTGAGGCCACGGTACCAGTTCCCAAATCCCGATGTCACCGCACAGCCTGTACGGGGACACATGCTCACCTGAATTATCTCTCTCTCTCTCTCTCTCATGCGGACCTGAATGAACAAAAAGCAGCCGAAATGCGTACTTTCTTTTGCTAAACATGTTATTTCTGGCGCAATGCTTGAAAACATGAGATATGACAGAGGAGCGCCAACTACCGAATGTTTGTTGAAGGTAGGCAGCTGGAATCCAGAAAACTTCCAAGCATGCGCAGTGGCGTGAAAGAGTGACGTCAGACATGTCATCAGGGAAGCTGTTCATTAAAAAAGCGTAACGCAGATCCATATAACACAATTGATGTGTCATATGTATTGATGTTATACGGATCTGAATGGAGCTTTTTAACCTCCCTGCCTTTCACTTAACTTTCTCTTTCCCCCCCCTCTCTATCTCTTAATGACAGCTTCTGCGAGGACAGTGTTTGACGTCACTCTTTCGTGCCACTACGCATGCTTAGAAGTTTACCTGTTTCCAACTTTTACCGTCGATAAACGGTTGGTAGTTTGCGCTACTGTGTCTCTTCTCTGTCCTTTCTTCATGTTTCAAGCATTGCGCCAGAAATTACATGCTTAGCGAACTTAGGCGTCAAGTCGCAGAGGAACAAATTCCTTCTAGCGTGCCCTTCTAAGGACATAGAGGTTCTATGAACACGAATATGTGCCTCAGACAGCCGGTCCACCCCGGTCCGCAGCCTTCTAAGCAAGACTTCTTGCGCCCTAGTAAGGTGAGGGGGGAAGTACACTGGCTGTCATCTCAACGTGGAACTGGTCGCATTTGCCAATGGTTGCCATGTGTCCATACTGCTCCGTACCAGTGATGGACGCAGATGCGTACCATCTCTTGTGGACATAATGCTTGCATTGAGAACGCTCCCGTCTCCTACTGCAAGTGGGCCATTGCTACAGTGTCACGACCTGCCTACTCCTTCGGGAGTAGAAATAGAGGAAAGGTAGATAAGAGAAGAGAAAGATGAAAGAAGATAGAAAAGAAAAGAAAACAATTCACGAAGACTTGGACAAAAATAGGTAAAAACACGAAAGAAGACGTCTATGAACGAATGGCCAGATCCGAGCGTTCACTACTCGTTCACGCAACGACCGATTCTTGTTTGCTCGTGGTGTTTACCTCCTTCATGGCTGACCTTAACGCCAGCGCTGTCGCTTCTGTATTCGAGGAGGAAACCCCGACTATTTGTCAAGTCGTCGGACTTGAAGTGGACCAAGGACGCTGCTGGTCGTAGACCTAAGGGTCCGTTGCTGGGATTCCATGCAGAACCGTCCGAGCGACGGAGAGCCTTCGAATAAAAGAAAGAGGACAAACAAAACGTAGCTGAAGCCATATCCAATCACTTTTTATGTGCTCATCATGAAAACATCAGTTGGAGGTGGTGGGGCAGTAGATATTGAAAAATCACTATAATCGCTTAACGTGAGCGGAAATAAAAACACATTTGTCTGTAATGAAAAGGAAACAGCTCTTTATGGGCTGTCTTAGTGCGAAATGAAGCATTGTGACAGCCGGGCTTGTCAGGTGCTTTCTCCAAGGTGTCCAGGGATATCGGGAAGCGATGCAATCACGAAGTCACCATGTTCCGGCAATGCCATGCATACAACGGTTATTCGGAAAATACCATTATCGATGCGTATGGTGACTGGGCATAGCCAGATACACAGAGGACCGGCGCCGAACTTCTACAGAGTTGAATCTCGGCGTTCCTCCTCTTTGTCTCTTACTGTGCCGCGTCACAATACCGGCCGATGAAACCATATTCCATAAAGCCCGTTACCAAGCACACAACCTATTGGAACATTCGACTGGTCATTTTCGAGTGCTCCAGTGCGCTCTGGCGACGCACGTTACATTTCAGCTGGTCGTAGTGGAGCGCTGAATACATTCGGCTGGGTCTTTCAGAGCACGACGCTCCAACTTGGGGCGCTCTGGGGCGCTCTCACTTTGAACTCCTAGCGAGACCGACATCTCACCACGTGACACACGTCACCGCGTCTTGTGTTGCAAGCAGTCACGTGGTGACTGCTTGCAACACAAGACGCGGTGATGTGTGTCCTCTCCCGGCCTCCGATTGCTCTGGCAAGCAGCTGCTCGTTCGGCTCGCACACGCGTTTTCTGGCTCTGATCAAGAGCGGGCTCTGCATTGTTGCAATCCGGGTCAGAGCGCGGTGTCACCCAGCCGAATGTACCATTAGTCTCTTAGTAACATACAACGGCGTCGCAGCTACAGTTCTTTACAAAGTGTATAACTCTCAATAAACCAAGCATGACACACGTACCTTCTGATGGGCCGTCAAAGACCTCGACGAAGTCGAAGGTGCACAGCTCGTCCTCCTCCAGCGTCAAGTCTTTGAAGCGCATGACAATGACGCGGCCAGGATCGACGTTAATTAAAGTCCAGCAGCTGCTTTTGTGCGGGTATGGGAGCGGGTATCCCGGGCTCGTGACGTTGCCTGCTTCTCCCACCAGGGTGTCACCGCATTCTTCGGCAAGACCTGCATTGCAATTGACGCGATGGTCGACTACCTGTCTGTCGCGTAACGGGGGATGCGATCATTGTTAGCAAAAGAGCAGTGTCACTAGAATCTGCAGCTCATGGGGAAGCACGGCCGCTGCTTGTTTCCATACCATGAACAGCGCAGCAGCAAAGCTTCCGGTCGTCGCCACATGTAGGAGAGTCACGTGACTTAAGCAGAAACGTTGCGTACGACGGCATTCCTAGAGCGGTACGTCGCTGTCGACACAGGCTTTGGAAGTAGGGATGCTGGCAAAATAGTGAAAACCGCGGAGCCGCTTAGCTGCCCCCCCCCCCACACTCTAAAAAATATCTTTCGACTCTTTTTGGTGAATCTTGACGTAACACGTATATGACCCCCTTTAAAGAGACACGTGACTCTCTTGGGAGAATCGTGTGACTCAATATGGAATTAAAGTGCCTCTCTAAGGAGAGTCATATACGTGGAAAGTCAGTACTCACCAAAAAGAGTAACACATACTCTCTTTTTCTTAGAGTGCAGTCACACGGGCCTACTACCGGCACTGGCAGAATAGCGATACTCATGCAACGCCTGACCGAACGTTCGCTTTCGCACAAATTTTACGGTGGCGGTATGACGTCATACGCGGCGTTTCTGACTACAGCGCGCTCCTGGGATAGCTTGGAACATATTTCTATTGTACATAAGCTTGCACTAAGTCACGCAAGCCACAGCGAAGATGGACGATAATGAAGTCTAACCCCGTTGTTTCTAGGTTGTTGCTAGGCTTTAGCTAGAGGATGCTAGGTTGTTTCTAGGTTGCTTCTAGGCTGTTGCTAGGCTGTTGTTAGGCTTTAGTAGGTGACGCTAGGTTGTTTCTACGTTGATTCTCTGCGCAGAGAGGTTCGAGTTAAACCACAGACAGTCACAGACACGACACAGATGCCCAAACCCCAGGGACAGAAACTCGCGCTGAAACCAAGCGTTCACACCTCCCATAAATCTACGGGCACGTCGTCATTCGCGTAGGGCTTCCATCGCTTGGGGGTCTTCTCGCAACCGCCGTTGCCTTTCCCATTCCCTAGTACTCTCACTGTATTTGTACGTACCACTGGAGCACTCCGTACAGATACTTCAGCGAAGCTGAAATGTGCGGCCACAGTGTTTATTACTGGGTTAATCCCGACGATTTATTAAAGCTTTTCTCAATTACTGGTTACGTCTGTGTAGAAATCTTAATTTGTGTTTGCCGCCCGTCTATTGCCTTCTTCATTTTTAGTGGTCCAGTGGTGAGTAGTGGGATTTGCCCAATTTCTGTGGTACATACCCGTTCATGATGACGATACTTTTTGTACACACTGTACACACCGAAGTTTTTATGGCTGGCTGTTAAAAGGAAGACACGACAAGAAAATACGGGCATGAAATTGACAGGACCTGTCCTTCATGTCCGCGTTTTAGTCAATCACATTTCTTCTACAGTAGGCCCTTTTATATGTTCTCTACCTAATGAGCCTTGTGAGCCACATCGCTGTTGCAACATGCCATGCATGACTTCTTGGCTTTTGCCCGAAGAAGGGCCTCCTGCCCCTAGAACTGATCAAGCTCTTTGGACCTGTCAAGCCATCTCATGGCCACGTGAAGCGACTTTGCAAGGTTCTCAAATCGGAGGTTTGGTTACCACTCGTACTGCGCTACATGTCAGGGTTTTCTTGTCGCCTCTTCCTTTTCTAAGTGGCGTTTCTGCGCCAGGTCATGTGACTGCCGCAAGGGACCGCGACCGGAAATTTTGCATTTGCACTATTTAGGATTTGGAAACGTGCCTCGGTGTCACAGGAATGTTTCTATGAGAACTGCAAGACGGGAATAAAGAGGAGTAGGATATTTGACCTGACGTGCGGAGCGGGCTCCCGCATGTGTGCAGTCTGCATCGACCGAGCGACGAGGCTGTCGCGTAACGTTTTTAGCTGTTGCGCTATAGGACAGCATAGCCTTTATTCCCGCGTTCTCGGTCATTGTGTGCATAACTGTTGCCTGGCAAACACAGTTGTTCCTTCAGGTCATGGTACCGAGTAGTAATGCTTCCACCCCACGCCCACCCCAACTCCCCATTTTTATTTCTTTTACTCACGTTTCATAACGCTCCTTACTCTGTGTGAATCAAGGAGTATTGGTTGGTCTTTCGTCTAAGCGGCTTTTAGTGCTTGCGACATTCCGATCCCGCATTTTCTCAAACCCAGTGTTCAACACGTAACTCCTATTACATTAGCACACAGACGCCCGGCCGAGGCACTGTTTGTTCCCGCCTGAGTTTGCTTCCTTCGTCATTTATTAGTTCAGTTAATTAATCATTAGGTAATTTCCCTACGATTGCCTTCGTTATCATTGTCTGTTGGGTCCATTCTGATTTACGCAGTTCTTCCAACACAACTCGGCCTTTGATGAAGGGCCCCACCTCCAATAAACCATTTTTTTTAATAATAAATGTTGTCTGTCTCTCTCTCACCAACACAGAACACAATGAATATTCTTTCAGCTCGTCGCATTTTAGGTAAATAGTGCTATGCCATCCCCGCGCCTCTCGGCGGATTGGTTTTGGAGCTGCTACGGCAGGTGATACCTGGTTGCTTCTGACCGATACACAAGGCGATCCATGGTGGCGCTACTGCGGCGGCCCCTGGTGCATGATCTGCAGACTTCTCGCTCTAATAGGCCTGCGTTATTTGCGCCAACTTAGCCAAAGTAAAATTGCGTTGTCGCTGACTTTTACGGTAATAGATTCGCGTCTGTAGCATTGATGGAAATAACTCACTTGTGGGGTCAATTTCTGCGTAGAACTCCAAGGAGAACCCTTTTTCTTCGTAAGAATCGTCCGACTGAAAGACGACCGTGACGGTTGAGGAGTTGGTGGCGATCGTGTGGTTCGTCAGTGCACCGCACAGCCTACCCGCGGACTCTTGGCTCGAACCAATCAGGACGTCGACGCTGTCGAACCTGTAAGATAGTAAGAAGATAATATTTAATGAAGAGAAAGGAGGAGAGGTTGGCCTGGAGAGCGTGTCTCTAGCCTGCTACTGCTCACCGTGGGAAGGGTTAAAGGGACAGACAGGGGTAGAGGGAGGTATGATGACAGGTGACTATGGTATGATGCAACGAACTGTTACTGTACAGACGTTGTCCTGCGTTTCGAATGCGCACTGCGCGCAAGTCTTCGAAGCACAGCACATCCCTGCTGAAACATTCCGTACATTCCAATAATTCTGGACGTTCTCGTACGGAATCCGTACACCATTGAGTCCACATATTTTCCGTATATTTGCCCTGTACTTCCGTAAGAAACTTACGGAAACATATGGATGTATTGGAACAGCATACGGAACGTTTCAAGTAAGGACTCTCTAGACGAGGCGAGTATCTAAGCCTGTCTCAATGAGAAACTTCAATAGGAACGAGAGAATAATATGATTTATGACGGGGACGTTTGCTCATAGCAAGGGTTGTGTTCCAATTCTGGACAGCATTGTAGACAGTCTATGCTGACAGCTGAGAAGACAGCATCGAGCCCCAGGTACTCTGAAGAATGAATGCGTCTGGATGACATCTGCGCGACGTAGCGCCACCTCGCTCCGAGAGGAGAAAAGCTAAGAAAAACAAACGCAACTGTTATTTCTTTAACTTCTTTCGTGTTCAAATCTATTAAAAATTGAACGTAGCTCACATTGAGCGCCCGGAAAAGCGCATGCTTGTGTGCAGACGACCATACCGGAGAGATCCGAGCTATCCGAGAATTTCGCTGAGCCGCAATCTTGTTTGGACAGCACCGTAGCGTGCATCTTTTTTGTCTCCGATACCATCTTCTCTAAGCTGTCTATTCTGACAACTACGTCAGAATCTGCCTTTTTCATTTTCTTGTACTACCCTCCGCCGTTTTGGTAGGGCTTTGGTCGGGGCCGGGACAATCGGTATTGCCAGAACGAAAGCCTGCGAGGTGAACAGGTGTTTCGTGACTTTTCCGCTAGGGGAAGGGTGCATGCGCTGTGGCATCATGAAAGAGGCGGATTGGAATGGGAATTAAGATGGCTGCTGTCCACTTAGCTGTCTATTTAGACGTCTACCATGAGTATTGGAACACACCCAAGGTTAGCACCTTTTCTTCGCGAAAGATGGACTACAGTGTACATAAAATTGGCGACAGACTGGTCTTGTCTCTGCCGAGCTCGACTGGCTGCCAGCGGCGGCCGCGTTTCGATGGCGGCGAAATGCAAGCACACCCATGTACTCGCATTTAATTGCACGTTAAAAAACGCCGCGTGGTTGTAATCAATCCGGAGTATCCCACCATCCCTCCACGTGGTGCCCCGTGATCATACCGTCATCTTGGCACGTAAGACACCAGAAATTATTATTGTACTTGTCTCGATTATAGAACCATAGGTGTGCGCAGCGCTCCCCATTAGGGGGGGGGGGGGGGTATCGCAGCCCCCGCCCATCGTTAGTCAAGAATCCTAAGGGCGACAGTCTTCATAGTTATTGAAAAAAAAGTTAAAAATGAAGCCATGTCCGTGCTTCTCACAGCGGCCTGCCTTTGGTTCCTGGCTTTCCTGAAGTTAAGATCGCAAGTAAACAGCTCTTGGAATGCAACATCAGGGACCTTCGGCTGCCATTATCGTCAAACACTTACGTGGTCATAACTGAGTAAACGTATGGGACAGACTTAGCCCCCCCCCTCCTAGTTGATTAAGGGGGGGGAGGGGGCACGTTCATGTACAGAACTTTTAGTCACCAATGACGACCAGAATATCGAAGCGAACTTCGAAATCCCTGACATCACAAAGACGTACGGCGCTCAAAATTAAAGTTTTAGTGGAATGCTGACTCATCGTTCTTTTCAAAACAATTTCCGATATAGCTTCGAAAGGACACTTTCTGTTTGAACTGGTTTAGTGCATTTATTGTAACAGAAAGGATAGGCTTGGCATATTCGGCTGGAGTGTTGCCGCGTGGTGTCACGTCCTTTTCGCGATCAGTGAATGCATAAAGAAACAACGGCAGTGTCCACGAAAACCTTCTCTTTTTTTTTTTTTTGCAGACTTACTCGCAGTCGGGTGACTCTTCGATCTGTACATTAAGAAATCGGAGCGTAACGTTTCCCTGGACTGCGCTGATGACCCAACGGCACAGCTGATCCGAGTCGTAGGTCCTCGGGTAACCAGGTGAGTATAACTTCGCTGGCTGCGAGAACGCCGTCAGGTTACCTCCGCAGTCTACAAAATAGGAGAACACAACAAAGCGAGAAAACGTCACCATGTTACCTCATACAATCACGTTAATAGTGTAAAGAAATAAGGGGTTTAGCAATGTCTAATGTGGGGCTACCTGCTAAACAAGCTCCGCAATTTGTCAGACATAATGTACATGAAGGAAGGACAATAACTTCGTATAAAAAATACCAAGACACCCTGTGTAAAAGAATGGAAAGGTGCTTCCGTGTTAAGTTCTACACACATTTCGAACGTAGGAACTCGGCCACTGTTCTGTTTTCCTGAAATTGGCATACCGTCCTTATTTTATTTAGGAGCACATTCTTACTATATTTTAGTAGTATACGCACGGATGCAACCACCAGGGCTTGCTTTAATTTTGCTTCTTCTGCGACGCGCCGAAATTTGACCTGACCAGCTCTAACGTTACAAAGGACGAACACACAGGCGTACCTTTAGTTGGTGCATAGCTGCCGGAGTTTTTAATTATTTATTTTATTATTAAAAATCCTTTAAATGCATAGAGTCACTACTTGAGGGGGTGATGGTTCGTGGAACAGAAAATGCGCTATAGAGAATTGTGACAAAAAGTATTGCATGTGGGCAGAAAACCTCGTCCCGGTGCTGTCAGGAGATGACACTTAGCATGCACTTCAGAAGCAGTGTGACCAATTAACTGTCACTCACCCCTGAATTCGCGCACGACCCCGGGCTCGGGTGTTGTCATGTACGGTCTCCTGCCTCTCAGAATGCTCACGGAGCCGTTTGCGGGGTCTATGGACAGCTGCAGACACCTGCACATAAGACAGCATTCACCAGTGAAGCCACTATACCACCGTTACCGGTGGAGTGACGGTTACTGAAGTACGATGTTATATTTGGTGATAATTTGGTGACTCCTGCAAGTCCCGTTATTGTGGTTCGATTCCGGAAAATTATTCGATTCTTTTGATGTGCTGCCTCAAAATGGGCGCGGATTCCCCACCCTCTTGCCGCTGAACAAAATTTTGCTGGCTAGCTGTTCAATTACTCTTCAACACAAACAGACCTCACCAGTAAAATAAATTAGGCTCGTTTACATAAGTTTTTATGATTCTGAAGGCTCAGCAATGAGATGAAATAATGAAGCAATGATACGACTTCTTTGATTTGTCTACGACGCTTGTGCAATCCGTCGTCGATAGATATTTCACAGCGAAATTAAGCTATTATGAGATCGCAACAACAGCCGTTTTTGGCGTCGTGGTTGTCCGCCGCCGCCGCCGGTGTTCGTAATCGCTATCGCGCGAAATAAGAAAAAAATATTCATAATAGAACGGGGTTCGAACCTGGACCCTCTGTGTGGCAGCCCAGTAGTCTACCTCAGAGCCATGCCGGTGCTTGAAACTAATAATAATAATAATAATATCTGGGGTTTAACGTCCCAAAACCACGATATGATTATGAGAGACGCCGTAGTGAAGGGCTCCGGAAATTTCGACCTCCTGGGGTTCTTTAACGTGCACCTAAATCTAAGTACACGGGCCTCAAACATTTTCGCCTCCATCGAAAATGCAGCCGCCGCGGCCGGGATTCGATCCCGCGACCTTCGGGTCAGCAGTCGAGCGCCATAACCACTAGACCACCGTGGCGGGGCCAGTGCTTGAAACTCTTTTGCAAAAATATCCTGTACAGGCTTCATGTCAGGAACGAACCAGATTAACACATGTAAAATAACAACCATGCAGAAGAGCAAAATAACAACCATGTATCACAAAAGGTGAATTCGGTAACTAGGCATCCCACAATGCGATTTGCGCATCGAGTGGGTCGTTGAATGTTTCCAACCCATTACAAAGGGATCAGCCGTAATTCCTCGTCGTCATCAGCCACAGCATCAACAAAGTGCACATAATGCCTTAAAAGTGTTTAGCGGATACCCCCATTCTCCACAGAATGACGAAAAATGGCACAGTGGCTGCTTCCCCTACTTCACAAAAATTATGATGATTTATAGCGTAGTAGGTACCTCGCAAGTGCACATGTATAAGTTGCCAAGGAAGCCCATAGGCCACCACGATCCATTTCCTCGGGGCCTCAGTAATGTTCTTTCCCTCCTTCTCGCTCTTTCTCACGTTAAAGCATGTTATATAGTGTGGTAGAAGAGCGAAATAACGACCGGACGTCACACAATGCGAATTACGTAACTAGGGGTCGTTTAAAGCTTCCAACCCATTACAAAGGGCTCAGCCATAATTCTTCATCGTCATCAGCCGCCGCATCAACAAAGCGTACATAATGCCTTACAGACGATTAGCGGGTACCTCGCTTCTCCGCAGAATGACGAACAATGGCGTAGTGAGTGCTTCCCAACTTCACACAAATTATTATTTATAGCGTAGTGGGTACCTTGTTGCACGTGTACTTGTATTAGTAGTCCCAAGAGAGTTTATAAGGGGCTCTAGAAATGCCGCTCTTCCAGCTTTCGCTGTGAATGTGCCGTGCTTTCCGCGCAGGCCTGGCATTCTTTTAAGACCATGCATGCTGGGTTTATGAGGCCTCGAATTTAGGCGTTTTACTACACTTGCTCACTGCTTAACGGGTCCGTACATTCGCTCGAGCTCTAAGGGCAGTGGGAGCCTTTCGTCTGTCGCACAATGGATGTAGGGCATTTGCTGCTCGAAGCCCCATCGCAGCTTCCGTTTTCTTTAAGGCGATAGCCTTAGATGCCTCATCAAACGCGAAAATTTAGCGTCGACGTCGTCAACAAGAATGATACAAAAAATTATCATCACGTGATGACGTCAAACATTTAAACATTTGTAACGTTATCATGTCGTCATGATGACGTCACATAACGGGGCGTCACATGATGACTTCATCACATGACAACGTCGCTTGGTTAAATGTGGGCCGATCACGGAGCCAGTGCAAAACCAGGCGAGGTGCAGAAAGCTTGCAATTCATCCGATCCCGGAGGCAATGCAAAACCACGTTAGGTACCGAAACTTTCGGACAGAAAGGGGAGGGGGGGGGTCACTACATCTACTGAGAAGAAAAAGATGACTTTTGCCTTCGAGTTGTCTTAGGCGAAAGCAATAAAGACCCTGTGAGATTTTTTTTTTCACTTCTGGAGTGGCTCTCTTCGGAGCCGCTATTGCATCTGCCCGAAGAACGAACCTTCTTGACTTCAAGAAGATTCATCTTCCACGTCTAGATAAATTACTCATCTTGCCCACGCCCCGCCACGGTGATCTAGTGGTTATGGCGCTCGAATGCTGACCCGAAGGTCGCGGAATCGAATCCTGGCCGCGGCGGCTGCATTTTCGATGGAGGCGAAAAAGCTTGAGGCCAGATTTAGGTGCACGTTAAAGAACCCCAGGTGGTCGAAATTTCCGGAGACCTCCACTACGGCGTCTCTTATTTATTTATTTAAAAATACCTTACAGGCCTCCGTTGAGGCATTGTGTAAGGGGGCAGTACAAAAAAGTGGACTTCCGAAGCATAACACAACAAAGCACGAGGTCCGTAACATAACACAAAGTTCATGAACAGCGGTCATGTAGCAGATCACGTAAGAAGAGCAGTACAATATAATTAATGAGTTCATCAGCAATGGTAACAAAAAAATTAAAAGAAATCAACAACACTGGCAAATATAAGACATATAATAAAGAAATATTCATCTAGTCAAGCACAACTGAAATCGTACAGTACTAGAGTTAAATAGAAAAAGAAAAGAAAAAGAAAAGCGACACTGCGGTGCTATACAATAAGAAATTGCAAAAATGTTACGACACAATAATCATATCGTGGTTTTTGGACGTTAAACCCCAGAAAAAAAAATCTTGCCCTGCAAAACCATCCTTCTGAATTGTTTACTCCTTGAGGAAGGGAAGTTTCTTTGAAAGTGGCCGTGCGAGCGTAAAAATTCACGGATGAGTTATCAACAGTTGAAGCAGCTGATAAGCTGAGACATGCCTAAGTGCGCGGCGACAATTCCTCCAGAGTTCGAGTAACGTATATGCATGTCTGGGGCACATTGAACAACCGCCGGGGCGGGCCCAGCCTGCTAACCGCCGACAGCGTAAAAATATAGCTTCGCGTTGGTATCTTTGCAACGCGACACTCCAAAGAGGAACTTAGCGTGGTGTGGAGATTAGAAGACGGGTAAGACGGGTCACCTCGTCCAGCTCTGAAGGATCGCCTCCGGCTTGTGATCCCCTGTGAGCTGCATATTCTTGTGGACAACCTCCAACGAAACTGTGCAATGAGGTGTTTTGTTGGTCTGCGACGACCCAGTTGTTGTTTAGACCGACATAAAATCAAGAATGTTGATAGGGGGTTTAATACAAAAAGATGTTCCTGGTGGTATTAGTGGTGTTAGTGTTGTCCATTTCGGTTCACTTGTGCCCGCGACTGCGTGTGCAACTTTTTTTTTCTCAGTCATATTGGGTCCTGCCTCGTGCTTCGACGCTTCTTTAAACATCGCGCAGCCAAATTTAGTCACGTTAAAAAAATTTTGTGATAGTAATTTGCTATGGCAAGTGTTCAATACAAAGGCTAGGCCAAGCTCTTTTAACACCTCGTTTGCCTCACATTGGCTTGAATTCAGAAAACTGGCCTTTCAGACATGGTCGGCCTCACTGAAACGATTTTCTCTATAGTTTTAATAGTTTTCTATTGTATCGTGTCTGTTTTTTTTTTCTTTTGTATTGCATACACCTCCATATTCACTAAATACGAAAATGGGCAACTAAACGTGAAGATATAATAGAATTGGTTGCTGGACGATTTAACGGTAATGGTATGCACGTCAAATAACAACAGGTGGCAGAACTTTCCGGAACCCTCCACTGAGGCGTCTCTTACAATCATATCGCCCTTTCAAGACGTAAAACCCCAACAATTATTATTACTTTATGGTATGGGTGCCCATATTGCAGTAATAACGCAAAGATTTCATTGGGTAAGGTGTGGGACATAATAAATCCTGAGCCCCATTTCACAACAAAACTTCAGATTTTGCTAGTAGTAAGCACAGGCCCAGTCGGCTCGCATTCAGAGTGGTACTGGTCAAACGAACCTCTTGCACACGGAACCGTTTGGAGACGAATGCTGCAGAGCAACTGAAGATTTCACCACCCAATGAAGTTCTATGCATATTAGGAAGCCCATATTCGGTGACGGCATCTCCACGGCTGTGTACTTACGTAGCTTGGCTCGCCAAGATCACGACGGTCGCTGCAAAGAACACCGTCCAACGTCGCATGTTCCCAACATTCCTACAGTCTCCTCCACTCGGCACCTGTCTGCTAGCGATTGTCTGCCGGCCATTGACGCTCACTTTCTTCGTGAGGACTATGTTCGAAAAATCACAGCTCGAACGAAGCATGGTCACATATTCTTGTTCCATAATTAATTCCCACACGAGATCACCACACGCAACAAAAAATCATACTGTTGCCTCGGCTGGCGAATGTGCACAGCGCACTCTGAAGCGTCGAAAAACACTGGGTGAAGAAGGCTATGTTGACTAACTTGCAACTTTGTCGTCACTTCCTGCATCGATATGCGTCACTTCCTTCGAGGAAATATGGAGAAGGCAATGCGGGTGCAAGAAAGGGACAGAGATTAAAAGGGGAGGCGGGTTTATCAACGAGACTGCCGATTCATTATCTAACCAACGGCAGCCTGCTTCGCCACCGTAAGCTGAGAGGTGTCGTACGTCGTAAGGATGGTGCCGGAGAGGAGCTAGTGGCAACGTTCTCCCCCAACCCACGTCATTCGACCTGTCAAGAATAAACAGCTAAACGTCCGTCTCGGTGGCACAGTGCTTAAGTTTCTCCATTCTATCTTACAGCGCACCCTGGCACACGGACGAAGAAGAGACACACGAAGACCATGTGTCAGAGTGCACTGTAAGCTATACAATGTATCTTCACCAAATAGCCCGGTCAAAAACCTGGCTACAGTTAAGTCACTCGGCTGCTGACCCGAAGGTTGCGGGTTCGATCCCGGCAGCGGCGGTCCCATCTTGATGGAGGCGAACTTCTAGATGCCACAGAACTAGAGTCTGGCCTAGTTGGTGCTTACTGTTTGGCATCTCGACCGCACACAGTGTGCTGTGCGATGTCAGTGCACGTGAAAGAACACCAGATGACCGAAAATTTCCAGAGCTCTTCACTCCGGCGTGCCTCATAATTGTATCGTGGTTTTGGCCCGTAAAACCCTAGATATTATTATTATGAAACAGCAAATAGGGAAAACGAAAAAATATCGCGAAGACGGATAGAGGCAATGATGAGAAACAATGTTAAACGACACGCTCCTTTTACTGCCCTTCTCTTTTTTCTTGTGCTCTTTCGTCGAGTCGTTTTTCATGGAAAAACAACAAATTTGAAGTGTAATAAATCATAAATCTAAACCTTGGCGAGTCCAATGCAAAAGCGGGAGCCGACAGATCGAAACACAAGTTGCAATAAAAGTTGGATAAACAGAGGTAAATTGCCTCAGTGTGGCTGGCTGACGTTTCGATAGATGGACATATGTTTGTCAAAAGCGGCTTCGTCATCCTTGGTAGGTTGCATTTAGAGGGTTAGTGGTTGACGTCACGTAGTGTCGCTGCCGGCGCCTGTCATCTGCAAAAGAAGAAACCACGTGACGAAACCACGTGGCGTCAACCACAATGCCTGCAAAATGAAGCCACAAAGGATGACGGGGTGCATTTTGACAAGTCCACCAACCGAAACTACCGCTAGCCAGTCTAAGGCAGTTTACACCTCTGCTGATTCTACTTTTATTGCAAACCTTGGCGAGATAACACTCCACCAAGACTGGCTTACTGCATACGAGTGATTGCGACGCGAAAGACACTTCGACAAAGACGTAATAATGAGGGGAAAAAACTTTATTCTATGGCATGACAACACGGTCACAGGAACCTCGGTGACATTTGGTACATGAACATGAATATAAATGTTTCGCGGAGAGAATAATAATAATAGTCGAGAAAAATGAGGAAGTTGAAATACCACAAGAGGGCGCCCCGCGCACAGATATAAATACTGACTACAATGTACGCCTAGACACACCGGTTCGCAACGCAATGTATAAAACAAAATTAAAATAGAAAGAGCGAGAGCTATGTTACGTCGGCGTGAATGTACGACTCCGCTTGTCTATGACGTCACGTTTCTTCATCTGGCTTTGTTGACCTACAAGTTGACGTACAATGGTTCACTACTACTCGTAGAAAAGTACTGACTCTCCGCAGGAGCAATAATCCTATCCGGCATATAAAGGTAAGCATGGACATGTGGACTCCTGGATCTCATAGGCTTTATCTAGATTGAGCTTTTCTCGTGAGATGGCACACACAAACAGAGCAGTGGAAGATATCACATGTATACTCAAGATGTCATGATGGAGTTATTAAAAATGAGTCTACTTGCGACTGGCTTGATCGATGCTGTAGTTTTACGTTTAATTTGAGCCACTTCTTTAAGAAAGAGTTTGCTTAAGTACTACCGCAATCACGCTTAATAGGTATTTGCTTCATAGGCTTGAGCATAATGCTGATGTGCAAATGAACATAAAGCCAGCATCAAAAGCTTAGAGACCATGATACATAAGAAAAAGCTGAATATTCCCGCTTACTCGGCAGGCAACCTTGAATTTATATTTTAGATCTGTCCTAAAACGCGCTAACAACATGTACAGTGCAATACGATCGAACGCATTCACAAAGTTACTGAAAAATTCAAAGTTTTCTCAGACATATAGTGATCTCTAAACTTTTGACGTCGACTGTACTTCTAAGCGATTCCCTGGAACGGAAAACAACACCGCTATACTCGCTATCAATCTTGCGTGAATACACTATAAATGCAACCATGCTGACGGTACAAACGCTGCTACCTATGCACATGTTAACTTCGCGATTCTAATCAACGCAATCGCACCATTTCGAAAAGCGCACGAGCGATGGTAATGCCTGGACTGCTCCATTATCACAAGATACAAGCGCAGGACCAAGTATCATACGCCATGTCACCCATTGGCGTCAAAGCTTCAAAACGTCTTCTAGCGATAACTGAAAAATACGTCTAAGAGGGCTCTCCGAAAAACTAAGCGCCTCGACATACTGGCGAAACAAGCACACACATACACACACAAATACACATGGAAACACAGAAACAGTGACACGTAAGAAAAAGTCCTTATCGAATAAATTATAAACAGCAGGACGGTATAAGCAGCGTCTGCCACATTACTGCATTTGGGACGTGTTTACAAGTCCTGCTCTCGGTCGGCAAACTTTTTCTTGCCGCGAAAAAGGCACTTAGCTGCACAGAACAACTTGCTTTTTGATTAGGCAGGAAAGCTAGAATTGTTCCTCAATGTGACGTAAGTTCCAGTGCAGGACTTCCTGGAACATGAATCAGTGTTACACGGCACGGCACAACCTTTATACTAAACGCCCAGTTGTATGCGTTTTTAACAATGCCATTACGTGTGGTCAGGAAGCATCGCGATGATTGAATAATCAAGTAACACATGCTTCGGCAGAGCATATAGTTCACATAAAATATCCACTGAATGCCCAAAGACCAGTAGAAAATCGGCCTTAAAAGCCTGCTATTCAAAAAGAAAGACTCTGAGACGTCGATATTGTTAACTGGATGCCCGTTCTCATAATGCCTCGCCTCGAACAAGTTCATGTAGACACATCTCTGCTAAACTCTTACCCATCACTTCCATTGCAATTGTTGCACATAACCAACAATTCCACTGCGTGCCAGGCAATTTTCACATTGTCGCATCATCGCATACACCACAGTCTATTTACCAAGCACTTGATCTTTCTTTCTTTCATTTTTTTTTCTGTAAAGCTTTACAAGTATGTGGTTATATCTACTACGATCACCTTTCTCTCAAACCTTCCTTCTCATAAATGATGGTTCATTGTCATCAGTGATAACGTATCGAAGGCGACGGTCCCTGCCTGTTATCGACATATTAACTATCATGTGTTGACAAGTGCTTGCGCTTTAGCAAGCTCGTCGGTTCAACAGGAACACCACACATGTGTTGGTCCAGACAACGATGTCCCGGCAGACGTTGTTCAAGGTGTCCACACTCTGGTCCGATGATCCCACAGCACGGCACAGTTCTCGTTGGGAGCAGCGTCGTCGTCTTCGGTTTCACAGGTCGCGCGTTGCTCGTAATCGTTGAGCAATCAGTCCTGAGCTCGCACGATCGATGTATCCCTCAAAATGAAAGAGGGAGAGGGTATCGACGCTTTGATCTAGTAAAGGATCTTCTCCTTAATCCAGCTGTGGTAGTTGCTGACCTTGGCGTAGTAGCCGTAGTGGTCCTTGCGACCGCACCCAACACCCCAGCTGACGATGCCGATGAGGTACCAGCGGTTCTTGCGCTGCACCACGAAGGGACCACCGCTGTCGCCCTTGCAGGCGTCTCCCACAATCTCCTGCTTGTAGCCGGCGCAGAACATGTTCCTCGTCACCTGAAAGCCGCCCAATGACAATAAAAGTGTTTAGAAGACTAGAAGACGTAAGCTAATGACCACTCAGTGCACACGTGAGACAATGTGAGGTCATTTTGATTTTTCAAGCGCTCTCCTCCACGGTATGAATTGAGCTAGCTAACACGGACAGAGTCACCTGACACCGACAGTGTGATGTCAGCTGACTCAGCTATAGTACTGTACACAAGCCCTGCCTGGGAGTATGCGTAGTTCTACAAAATGAATTGTGAGCAGATGCCAAAAAAAAAAAGAAAGCCTGCTCAAAAAAGCACAAAAGAAATTCGTAAACATAACCAGCTCGCTCTCGATTACATCCTTATAATAAACATTCCTGCAGACGTTTCAAAGACCTGCAGAGTGCCGTAACAGTTTATCAGCCCAATTCCTTCGATGCCTAGGAACCTTGCTTGACTTTTATTTGCCCTGTCTGCTGCATAGATCTGAGCTGTTAACGACAAACAGCGTCTGGTAACATTTCACAAGGTGCCCAAACCGAGAAGAAAATTGTTTTCGTAGCTGAAACATTTGAGAAGCTCCGATATTTTACAGAGATACAGGACAAAAAACATGCAAAGATTTTGCTTGCATTTTCCTACAATAAGAAAGGTGCACATTAGTTCGAATTGTCTTTTATTTCTTTTGAACTATGTTCTTTACGATACTAAATGCTCGGTATCTCCTTCACGAGAGGCTTCCCCTTCTCGCAAGATGGCAAGATGTTTTCCTACAGTCCCCAACAATACACCACGGCCAAAATCAAATGGCAATAGTTGGTGGCATTGTACTGCTGTACTGCTATGCACGAGGTCGTTGGTTCGATTCCCGGTCGCAGGGGCCGCATTTCGGTATGAAAGAACGTAAAAAACGTCGTCTCACTTAGATTAAGGTTTAACTAACCCCAGTGTGTCAAAATTATTCCGTAGTCTTCCACTCCACCAGATTTCACAATCAGATTTGTGCACGGTTTCGGCGCATAAAACACGAGCATTCAGTTTATGAACACAATAGTGTTTTATGCCACGTTTTAAGTCACCAAGAACTGTTCCACGTCATTTCCGTCACGGAAGTGGCATCAATAAAAGAGCACGATTTTATGAATTTCGAACAAGCATGGGGGTGGAACGTGCCTACCACTACACCATGAACGCAAACACCATTGCGTCGCCGTCAGCTTCTTAGAGATAGGTTGTGCTCCCACAGGAAGAGTCGCTCGAGTAGCGTTCAAGTATCTTACCGGGTACTGCGTGGACGCTTGGCAGGTCTTGTGGTCGATGATGGGCAGCCTGATCTCCTGCAGGAACCGAGGTAGCGTGTTGACGCTCTCCGTGAGCTGTCCCCAGCCGGTCACGGTGCCCAGTTGCACGTCGCCCGAGCTGAAGAAGTCGCGCTCGATGGTGGCGCTGTCGCCCAGGCACACGGGCAGGATGAAGTCCGTGAAGGTGACCCGGTCGGCAAGCTGCACCAACGCGATGTCGTTGTCGAACGTGTTCACGTTGAAGTTCCTGCGAGGAGAGGGTAGCCGTGGAAACGTTGTTTAGTTGGTTACCGGTGTTTCAAACCTCCCCCTCACTTCAGAGTTTCATCTACGATTACAGCAGCTGTTCAACTCATCTGAAAAGAAAAACTGTATGTTTCATGCCTCGCCTTTTTATGATCTAAGGAATAGTTGGCGCAATATTTATGCACCAAGTTCAACATCTCTTTATATGATGTCAATAAGGAAAGCTTGCTCCAGCTTTTACTCCTCTAAAAATAACGATTCGCTGCGAACTAGAGTGTTTTTATTTGTACAGCCTGCCGGAACAGGTTTTAGTAATAGTTAGTCTCAGTGTTAAGTGCTCTAATCGTGTCATGTATCACCCTAATAGCATTCAGACTATTCTTTTCCAGCATTAGGTTCGCGGTTGTCCTCGCACGATTTCTTTAGTAGACTGATAAAGGGCACATGCTAACAAAAGAAACGTGGAGGTTTCAACTTTTCACTCTGAGACCGCGCACATGCTCTCCTCAAGAATGACAGTAGGCTTAAAAGAACGACGTTGCACAACTTCAACATGCCTATACAAACTATCAGAATCGGATCTAGCACTGTAAATAAATGCGAACACTTTTCTTCACATCCGCAATTAACAAGGACAGCATTGATGTAAAAGTCAATTCCACAAATTGTAGTGGGTGTCGTTCCTGTGGACATACGTCTCTGAGGCTTAAAAGCAGTTTATGGAATCGGGGGTCGAATTCACCCTAACCTTTCTGTTCAAAGGTGACCTTTGTCACTCGCCAGCTGCCTTTGGTAATCACATGTCCAGCTTCACGATTGGTTACGACTGGATCGCATAAACGGTTCTATCATACGAGTTTTTTTTTTCATGAATTCGAGTTTTGGCCCTATGGCAGCAGATGCTCCAAGTGCTGGAAGTCGTTTTACCGTGATCGCTCTTCTTAGAATCTAACAGTGTCTCTTGTGTGAACATCGTGATGTTACTTCTGTTACGTGCGAACGTACCGGTCGTGTGAACATTTATGCTGCGTTAACTCTCCTGTTTCGTGAATATTTATATTGTCACGTATCTTCGGAGGTCTAGGCGGCGTTTCTTGCCACCACAATATTACCACCACAGGTGGCAATATTTTACTACTGAGACTGAGTATAAATGCCGATTAACGTGTTTGTTTGTTTAATTTTGTGATTGTTGAAAGTTTTACGAGAACTATCATGTAAGAGGAGAGTAGACGCCAACCTCTCCTTAAATACATTCATTTTAAAAAAAGGCATTACTGCGCATGGCATGGAGGTATCTTTTTTTTACATGTTATGAGTCATCTTATGCAAGCAGCTGTTCTTCCTCCGCATGCTACTTACGGGTGGAAGTGCACGTCGGCAATCTTGGTGACCATCTGCTGCGGCTCGACCACGGTCTGGTCGTATTTTCCTAGCCTCACTTCCACTTCGTCGATGCGGATCTCGTCCCGCTTGAAGCAGTGCGAGGCAGTGAGCACCCACTGGTCGTTCACCAGGCTTCCGCCGCAGAAGGCCTTGCGCAAGTCAGTCCAGAACATGACCTGCACGAACATAGCGGAACACACTGTGTAACCACCGACTAGTGCACTCCAAATAAATGATACTAATAATTGTTGGGGTTTAACGTCCCAAAACCACGATATGATTATGAGAGACGCCAGAGTTGAGGGCTCCGCGAAATTTCGACCAACCGGGGTTCTTTAACGTGCACCTAAATCGAAGTACACGGGCCTCAATCATTTTCGCCTCCATCGAAAATGCAGCCGCCGCGGCCGGGAATTCCAAACAAAAGCACTGAATGAAAGGGCATGTTGCTCGCCCAAGTGGCGTTTACTTGAAGTGACATTGCAGATCCAAGGCACAATTATTCATACAACTACGTCTGTGATGTGTAGTTGCCTAATTTCTTGCGATTGTGCCTTTGCGCTACAATATATCTCCTAATTAAGACATTCGTTACAATGAGTCCTAAAGCCACAAAAAAAATCGCAGGGTGGGTCTCTTATGCATTGGCATAAAGTGGCTTGAAGGCGACAACCATCTTTTTCTTCTTCTTCTTCTTCTTCTTCTTCTTCTTCTTCTTCTTCTACTTCTTCTTCTTCTTCTTCTCAATTGATTATATTCATCTTCTCTTCCCCCACTAAAGTTCCCTTCACTTAACGTGTCTTTGCAGTGCCTCCAGGATCGAAGGCATCGCAGCTTCACCTCACATGGTTTTACAGCCCTGCCTCCGAGATCGCCCCACATTTGACCAATTGACGATGTCGTGTGATGACGTCATCGACTGACGTCATGTAATTTAGAAGAACAACAACAACAACAATTTTATTCATTCAAAGAGATGTTACACAGCAACATAATATACAGAAGGAATGTGACGTCACTATGGCAGTCTATGACGTCGTGATGATGTCATGAAGCCATAATCTATGATCACGTGAATTTTCTGTTGGCGACGACAGTCGCTTTTCGCGTTTGATGAGGCGTCTAAGGCTCGCGCCTTAATGAAGCAATTAAGACAGTCGTATTCGACCTGTCTAGGATCAGTAAATGCATTTCAAGGGTCCGCAATGTCATCCCCCAAGTTAGAGTTTCATTTCTCCATTTGCGGAAGACAAGACCAGAATAGCAAAAACAGGTCAAAGGGATGGTTTTCCATCTTTCACGTGAGCTTCCTACCCCATATTTCCCATGCGTAAGTGGGGTTTCTAGTTCCAGCATCACAAAGAAGATAGTCATCGAGCTCACCTGCCAAGGGTAGGCCCCCTTGATAGAGTCCATTCCACCGACGATTTTTCCATGCTCGACGTGAGGCTTCGTCATGTTGGGACGTCCCACAAACGGAATTCCGCAAACTGGGAAAAGGGCAGAAGTTCTTCATTGATGCTGTGTTTATCCTTTCCTTTATTTAAATACTATCGCTCAGCAACTCCGGTATTTTCTTCTTACAGGTGCTCAGCAAGTGTAAGTACAAAATACAAAAGGGATAACTGCGCTACCTGACACACACGTAACAACCATAGACACACACAGGCGCCTGTGTGTGTCTATGGTTGTTACGTGTGTGTCAGGTAGCGCAGTTATCCCTTTTGTATTAAGATGCACCAACTCGCCCACCAACAAGTTCTTGTAAGTACAAATGCAGACAAAAAGGGACTAAGACCTCCAGACCCCAGTACACCGGAAACCAGCCAGCAACGAAGTACTTAGATAGCAGGTATTCGTGTCGAAACCATGAGCTTTCCAAAGGGAACTTGTGGCTCGGACCTCCCAAGTGTGTTAAATAGTAGCGTTTGTTTCGCTGGCGGAACAGTGCCGCGTAGGAGGAACAAAATTATCCAAGAGGTAACACATGACAAAGTACTTACTGTGATTGGAAACTCAAATATTTACTGTTTAACTTGAGTCCCATTACTATTTACCTAAGGAGAGGCATGAGAGATCGCTCTCGCGGGCAGTAAATACCTTAAGGGTGGTCAGTGCACTACTTATTATAGAGAGATTATACGATACGCCAAAGTACGTGGTCACTTCATTTTGCTGAATATAGGGAGTCCTACGTTCAAGATGCCAGCCAATGTTCTTGGCTCAGTGTAATCAAATGCTGCTATCCCGAATTCCTGTGTACTCGTACAGAGAACAGAAACTACAATATAGCAAGGTTACCTACACTAGACTTTCAGTTCGTTACATTGCACAGTGAAAACATAAAGAGGGCGCGATGAGCGCAAGATAGCGCCCAGACGAAATATGTCATGTGGTTCCTTCTTTCCTCCTTCCTCTCATATTTCACGCTCAATCACACAAAGGCATTTTATGTAGGGCCACTAACCACAATCTTCTATATAAAGTATGGCAATGCAGGACTGGTTACGTTTGTGTGTCTTGTATTTCACGAGAGAGGTACGTTATACCGCCTTCAACTCATAAATGCACAAAGATGGTTGGATCATGTGACTCACTCTCCTCGATGTTCACCCTAGGCAGCACCCTGAGCAGAGCTGACTCCTGGACGGTGCAGTTACTGCGTCGGTCGGTGGCCACGCAGGTGTAGACGGCGGAGTCCTTGGGCATGGCGTCGCTGATGTAGACCAGCCCGTTGCCGAGGTCCCGGTACCGGTTGCTAGTCGGGAATGGTAGCCCGTTGCGTAGCCAGCTGATCTTGACGTCAGAGGAGGGCCGCTGCGGCGCCTGCGCCGTACAGTGCATGATGGCCGTCTCGCCATGGGGGATCTCCTGATCCTTGGGACTTTTGCGGAAAACTGCGTTTGTTTTAACAGCGAAGCTGTTTAGGCCTGCCGTAAAAACTTTGCGGGGTACAATGTATACAAAAAGCTATCATCTCATGAACCGTCACGCGCTCTATTCATTCTCTTTACAGTGACATTGCTTAAGCTATCGGTAAGTTGTGCTCCGTCGTGCAAAACTCCTCAGGTGGGTATGCGCCACGGGTATTGGGCAAGCCCCACTACCGAGTACAGCAGGTGCGATCGTTAAACGAAAACTCTGCTCGGCGAAGCGGAGCACGTGAAACACGTGAGAGAGAGAAAAAAAAGAAATAGAAAGAAAGAGCAAGAGAAAATAGAGAGAGAGAAAGAAGGAGACAAAGAAAGCGATTGCGGCACTCGGAAGTAGCCGTGCATTGTCGGTAACACTCAAGAAGGCGTCAGTTGTGTTCGAAATTTGGAAGCTTATTTACACATTGTTAATTTCAGATGTACGCTAAGCACCCAGAAGAAAACGCAGTCGGTAATTAACGCTGCCTATAAGGTTCACTGTCCGGAAAGGGGAGCGTGGAGGTGGAGTCTTGACCCTTCGTGGATGAGCCGGGGGGAAAGCGCGTGAGAGCACCCTGCTTCTCGTAACTTACGCTGATGGACACGGACTATACTCCATTCTTTGTACGTCGTTTTCCGGGATTCGTACGAAGATACGTAGCCGTTATAAAACGAGGCAGTTAAAGCGAGCCTATACTCACAGACGTTGCACTTGCTGCGAGGCTTCGTTCCGGCCATGACGACAAGTGTGGACGCCATGGCCTCTCGGTCCTCAGTGCTGACCAGGCAGGTGTAGCTGCCCGCCAGGTCCGAGTGCATGCGCCGGATCCACAGCGTGCTCGGCGACACCAGGTACAGATGGGGAAGGGGCATGGTTCCGTTCAACACCGTCTCGTTCTTCACCCTGCGCCAACGGCACCAAGCGATGAACACACGCGTTTGTAGTGCCATTATTTTTTTTCCTTTCATCTCCTTCAGGACATACCACACACATTGACCCGCAGTACTCCACGATACTAGAATATTGCAGAGGCAGCGGGAGAAGACATCCACCCCTGCAGAAGGAATTCGCGGCGACTGAGTCCACGACACTATACAGACTTCAAACAGGTGCATATACTTACATCTACATATCCTACACATAACGCACCCCACAGTATACACGGACAATATGCCCATGAGGCGGGTCAATACCCACACTATCTCCTATAGCTGGGAGTGTACAGTACATAGCATCACACATATCAGAAACCCAAATGAGCGTCAATGAGAAGCACTGCTGTCCAGCTCGGACAGGGACGACCATGTGCTCCTCATCAACCAAGTGACCCTCACTAGCGCAAGCCAGTGGAGCCTTGGAAGAGGGCTCCACTGGCTTGTATAACCATCGTATAGCCCTCAACCGGCCACCAAGAATATTTAAAACAATAATTAAGTTTTTATTCCTTTCTTTCTTTCATGCACTAACCACTGCATGTTTGTCTCAGACTGAAAACTTGCAGCAATATTTACTTTCTGCACTTACAGTCAGATTATTCTAATGCCTTCCGTGAACTATCCAGGCCAGCCTAGGGTAGCCCGGGCGACGTCTAGTCTCGCTCAGGCCAAAAGGCACAAATAATCGGTTGGACCGGGCTGCGTTCGTGCCCTAGTTACGACGCTAAACGCTCGGCGCGAGTTTTTCCAACATCAAAGAAGCGATGGACCACGGCTAACACGGGCTTTTGCGCATGGAACGATTTTACAGCGTCACGATCAAAACTTGTACACAAAGCTGATTGCATAGGCGCAAGGAAGTTTATTCGTGTAATGGCTTGTTGTATAGAGGTTAGCACTTTTAGTTGGCGCAGTTTGTAAAATCCTAAGTTGCGACTTTTCGTAAGAGCAGAAGATCGTAAAGCGAACATGGTTGGCCAATACCAAACCGCACACTTAGCGTCAAATGTTGAACCACGAGACACAAAAAAGAAGCTGAATATTCCTGCTGCTGTGAAAGGTGACTTAAATTTAGATTACTGGCCTGTACTAAAACGCACTATCAGCATATACTCCGCAGTTCGACCGGACACAGTCGCAAATTGCTGAGAAGTATAAGTTTTCTCAAACCTAGCGGACTCTAAACCTTTCACACCGACTGTACATTACAGTGGGCAAGTTGGCACCACAGCTCTTCTCTGTGTCCCTATCGTTCCCTTCACTGGGCAGTGGTGGTGTATAGGTTGTCTCACTTTCAACCAATAAAAGTTCTCATGCTAAAAGACCGGACGTGCAAACATGGACACAAAAGAGACACTACATACGCCAACTAACTACTGCAATAGGGCACAACGGCGGAAAAGAACGAAGGCACGAAAACTTATCTGTGCATGCCCAGCATTAGACGATCCCTATCAATCCGGCACGCGTGGGGGTCTACGTAAAAGGTAACTGTTAAGGCATTTGATTTATTTTTTATGCAAGTTAATTGATGGTTAATCGATGGTCTTCACTTCTCTTGCATCCGTGTTTGCACGTCCAGTCTTTTAGTACGAATACTTACCAACTAGCTCAGCTCTCTGTTATTCTAAACTTTTCCAATTCGGCGCCTGGAACTTTTGCGCAGAACGATGCTTACCACTTGACCTTGGATCCTGGAACTTTGGGAATGCACTTGAGGATCCTCTGGTCGTCCCCTGCCACCGTCTCGTCGGGCGAGATTTCCTCGATCAGCTCTCGGGCCGGAACCAGCGAGTTCTTGCGCAGGATCACAGTCTTGGCGTCTTCCACTTCCGGTTTACCTGCAGAGAACAAGTGTCTCTATGGCATATAAACTCTGAAATACGGCAACAGCACATCGCCTAGCAACGTGTGCTCGTAGTTCCGAGCTACAAATTGGCCAATACATGGTGACTTGTTTGCGAATCCTCAGCTGTTTTACGAGGTCTGTGCGGTTTCATCAAAGTTGCTCAAGAATGTACTCCTTAATCCATGTTATACCGATTTTCAGCTAGAAAAAGTAGCGTTGAAAATGAAAGTTTCAAAAACAGCATATTTTTGCTACCAATTATAACTGTTCGCGATGATTTGAAGTGCGAATACGGGCAAGCAAACGTTGCATGCAGTATGCCGGCACCATGAATTAGTAATCACATGATTAGTCTAGGCGAGAGGTGGACACAGCATAAACATTTCATTCATTCGATTATTACTTTTCGCATCTAAACTTCAATATGGCAAAAATTCAAAATTTTAGAAAAAATTATCGCAGCATGCACTAAGTTGCTCAAGGCCTGGGTCACGGCAAAGCTGGTGGGCCCGTTTCAGCTTCAGTTGTTAACCATCTGTAGGGAATGCTTGGGCGGCGACTGAGCGCGTGCTGATTCATGATGCTAATTTTCAATCTACGACACACGGCAAACCTCGACCATAACAGTTCTGCTGTCAAGAACAGAGGTACGTGCCTTTTTTTATCATGTCAGTCAGCCTTTATTCACGGAGCGCCCGGCTTCAAACTGTGTGCTCTGTTTTATTCGGTTGCCCTGTTTGTAGTTTATGCTTATACGGCAGACCATTTACCCAAGATACTCAATCAGTGTGACACGCTTGTACATTGTTTTATGCATAAGACCCCGAAATTCGCAGCACTCTCCGCATCTTAAGAACTGGGCGCATTCGTCCATTAACGGTAGAAAATGGTGTCTCTTCCCAAGCCAGACCTCCCAGCCTCCAAGAAAAAGATTAAAGGGCCCCTGACAGCCGATTTTTTGTTTGTGACATTTATGTTGTAATAAGTAGGTCTAAGTCTTGCAATCACGGAATGACACCGTAAATCCTCCAACGTGATGTCTAAATAATCCTAGCAGCGTTAATTGTGGTCATTTTTAGTGTAGGTTCAAAACGCGCGCCGAAAGAGGATAAGAAACTAGCGCCGCGCAGCGGCGGTCGCGCCTCGGGGCACGCGTGATGACGTGCGCTCAGTATTGGGTGACGTCAGCCACGCACTTGTTGAACTGCCAGTTGGAGAACCCACACACGGAGAGTTCACGCTGCCTGCCGACACGTACCGAAGAAGGAGAAGGTGGGAGGAGCAAAGAGCAAACATGTTTCGCAATATACCGTGCACCACGCATATTTCTGTCTGTGACGTCGACAACACTTGCTTTACCTCTGCAACGTCACAAGGGGCCTACGTCTACGTCATACTAGTGGTTATGTTGATAGGAGTTCAAAATTCAGATGAGCACTCAGGCTTACTTTAAAACCAAATTAAAATATCTTAAAGGCAACGCTCGTCACTCGTAATCGGTCAGAAGTGCCCCCGCATGCAGGACTATCAAACAACACAAGCATCTCGAGTTTCCAAATTCGGTGTCAGGGGTCCTTTAATGGTATGTATACTGTCAAACTGTTACTAAGAAGGTCGATAACAAACGTTTATTATCAGGCTTAGCTTATCCTTCGTACCTGCCGCGTCACGACTTCCGAGTTTTCTCCGTCCATGTACGCGTCCGCTCAGTGCGTTGGTGTTCCCGTGTGTCATCTACCCAGACCCTCGATGAAAGAGCACAGGGGCGCACATCATATGCTACATAATTTAGCTATACCAAGGCTGTCTCAACGCTTTTCTGATTGTTTCAACAGCACGTATACGACAGAGCAATCGCCGGCCAGGTCTACCAGGCTAACCCCGCCTGCAGCAACACCACCACGTGCACCATAGCTGTTCACAGAAAAGTCTAAACTAAGTCAGGCTACCCTGGGTTTATTAGTCTTTCTCCAAGTCTAATTACAGACTTACCGGTCGCAGAGACGAGATAGAAGTTAGCGAAGAAGCCTCGGAACTCGGAGAAGTTGTCGCTGTAGAACTTGACTCGCATGCGGTTCTCGGAGGTCACCAGTTCCTTCATTTCGCCCTTGTCCCCGCACAGACGTCCCAGGGATCTCCATCCTGAAAGAATACCAGAAACTAAACAACTGCGGCCAGCTTTCCTCGTGGAGGCCGTCGCAGTGAGCGCAGCGTTTGATTGAGGCAGAGGCATTGCATTACATTTCAATTACAGCCGATAGCCACTAGAAACGAACCTATTGGCCAACCCTAGCCATTGCAACATCATCAATTAGTTGGCCAAGATATCTAGTGCCAGTACCACGAGATTAAAACATAGCAGGATTCGCACAATCTGTACGCTTCTCTCTTTTTTTAATTATTGGACGTTCTAATGTACATTTGCTTTGGTTTTATTTTTTATACGAAAATCTGTATATCCTACGAAGTTGTCAGTACGAGAGGAGAGAAAATGTAATCGCAGTCACAATCTGAAATATTGGCTCTTACTGCGTGTGCCGATGTTTTCTATTGAGATATATAGGCTGCCGTCAGGTCCACTCTCAAGCAGGATTCACTGAAAAACTTGTCACCTGCTTTCAATGAGGAGGTCTTAAAAGAATCGCTCTTCCACTTCTCCACACACGTCTACGGACGATGTGTTCTCCACACACGTCTACAGACGATTTGTAACACGTGCAAACTTGACTGCGGGCGAAAGCAGCTTTTAAAGCGTCTAAAGCGACTACAATTAGTCACACACACACACACACACACACACACACACACACACACACACACACACACACACACACACCACACACACACACACACACACACACACACACACCTTTAATTTCGGTTCTCACATAGGTAAGCCTAACCACATGACGAAAACTGAAAGTTGCTGAAAGCTACATCTGAAGAACGAACACGATCTGGAAGTTATTCATTGTCCTTCTAGCTCCAACGCTACACGGCCAGACGCATACGCAGGTCATTTACCACACTGCAAAAACCCACCGCCCCTTTAGGCGATTCATTTTGTAATGACTTTAACTGCGCTATAACAAGGACAGCATAAGAAGAGCAGACAGCACTGCACACGTGCTTTTTTCTCTTCTTCTCGTGTCCTCGTTATAGCGCAGTTAAAGCCCTTACAAAATGAACGTCAACCAATTAGCCCAACTTCGTGCTCTTCTTAGGGGATTCCCCTACAAAACACGGTGCACGTCTTCTTAGGCAATGATTATGCTGGAAAAGACTCGTTAGCAGTGGTTTCTTCTGTACTATACCACTACGCAAAAAAAAAAAAACGTACATTTCTTTTGCTACCGCCAACTAGCAAAAATCTAAACTTTCCGTGTCCCGACAAGAGGAAGGTCGAGTTGCTTCGTTATCATCAGCTCCTCACGCGGTTGCTATTTGATTTTTTTTTTTTCATTCGTTGTTCACTTTCTTTTCACATTGGACAAGTCAACACGTGGGAACCCATTTATCCCTCCTGAATGGCCGCGACACAAAGATACAATGAAGAGGCTTCCGTTTGTCGCTATTACGTCGCCTCGCGCGCTTAATGTTCTTCCTTTTCAGGGGGTAGTCCACACGTTTTCTTTCTCTTTCTTATTTTTTTTTCTTTCCTCAATAGTCATTGCTTCACGCCAGCCTTATTTGGCGGCTCCTCTACTCTTTTATATTCAATCATCGCGGGCACGGGGCCTACCCAAGCGCGGAAAACACCTTTTTGATAGCTGCTCTCTCTTTCCTTCTTTCTCTCTTTCCTTCTTTCTCTCTCTCTCTCTCTTTCTTCCTCTGTCTTGTTCTCTCTTACTAACACGCACACACACGCACTCTCACTCACTCAAAGCACCTTTCGATAGCTGCTCAACTCGCGCACACGCTCTAACTCACTCAAAATACATTTTGATAGCTGCTCTACCACACAGACACACACGCGCGCGCACACACATATGCACACGCTCAAGGCACATCTCGATAGCTGTGAAACCCTCGCACCCTCACTCATTCACTCATAAAAGAACCTTTAGTTGCTGCTTTCCCTCCCTCCATCTCCCTCTCTTTCTCATAAGCCCCTTTTGAAGACTTCTCTCTCACTCTCGCCCAATTCCTTTCAGGCCACTGGTCACGCAATGGTCGTGTTTTTTCCCGGATCGTTTGTAAATGCGCAGCTCGTTCCCATGTGCGCTTCTATGGCCGCCTGTAACGGGTTTGCGACAGTTTATTTCATTTGTGCTTTTTTTTTTTTTTTACGAACGACGCTTCGCTGCGGCGGTGATCGCTGTATGTCCTCCCCGTGATCTGGTCGGCCTATATCTTGTTTCGTTCCTGTGGACGTTCTCGTATCGTCCTTTCTGGGAAGTCCTCACCAAAGACCAAGGTTATATTCCGCGCTTGCCGTGAGACTTTCCCGTATCGATGCGCTTCTAATAGTGTACGATTGTTTGTCCAACATGCATAGTTTAGTAAGTGTTGGCATTCTTACAAAATTTCACAAGTTCTTGAAAATCAGTTCACGAGACTTAGATACCTTCACAAATAACTTGTGTTAAGCATACCTCACTGGCACTTATGTGCTGATGGTGTTACCAGGAGTCGATAGAGACCCAATATGGTGCGCAACAACAACAAAAAAATGCAGTCATTTAGCTAACACGAAGGAGATTAAATCACTTTGGCGTTATCACTTACTAAATCACTTTGGCGTTATCAGTACATCGCACTGTATGGCCTACTTCCTATTGTCCTATTTCGGTCGCCTAGACATGACCACTGGCTCTACATGCTGAGGGCTGAATTTCTTCACGTTTAATAACCTTGCACGCTAATTAACTCTTCTAAACACTTGGCATACCTTTACCTCATTAAGTCTCCTCCCCCCCCCCCCTTTTTTTGGCACCTAGAATAAGTTGTTAAAAATGACAAGAGCCGTGACACTTGAGGACAGCGGTTCGTGAAGTCACCACATCGTGAGGAACTGACTGTCAGTTCCTTGTCCAACGTACCGTCCTGGTATCCGTCCCAGATCTCGACGAAGTCGAAGGTGCAGTTCGCGTCTGGCTCGAGCGAGAAGTCCACGAACCGCAGCGCCACCTTGGCCTCCCGCGGAGCTTCCAGGTCCAGCAGGCAGTGCGCCGAGGCCGGGTACCTGTTGGGGTAGTTGGGCGTGGCCACGGTGCCGTTCTCCGCATCAGACGCAACGGCGCAACCTACGCAGGGCATCCGAGCACATCTGAGTTACACTCGTCACTTGGCTGTGCCAAATCAGGCAGAAGTTCAAGGGAACATGGAAACTTGAAGAGGTGAAAAGTCCTTGAACAGGGGTTGTCGCTGGAGTCAATGTTTCGACACGCGGTCTTGTATTTAAGGTTGCAACTGCCTACCTTAGCTCATGCACGTGTATGTTTAGTGCCCTCGGTACGAAGGGTACGAAGCATACTTTCGTACCCTTTGTACGTACCATTCGCATCCTCGGTACTAAGGGTACGAAACATCCGAAGAGTACCCTCGCACACGAAGCATACCGCCGGTACAAATGGTATCAAACATACACATGCATTCGCTAAGGTAGGCAGTCTGCAACTTCAAGAAGGCAAGACCGTATGCCGAAACGTTTGCTGCAGCAAGATGCCCTGTTCAAGGTTTTTTTGTCTCTTGGCTGCGGCAGTTACACAAGTCCAAGCATTGCCAGCCTGAGCCGATGTGCCCGAACCTACCCCTCCGTACCAAAAGAAAAGATACTGAAGATAATCAGGGATATAAGCACAGCAAATAAGGATTCATTTGGTTAGACTGAGGTATCAAGCTTATAATAGCAAGGATTCATCGGATTGGTTTCAATTAACAAGTTTTCATTAGCATAAGGATGCATAAGTGTCTGAGTATTAAGTGTGGATATAAAAGTCTCACAGCAAGAACTGTTAAAGAACGCTCCCCTCTGTGCACCGTTAGTTTAGTATAGGGCAGATGGTTCTAGAAGCAGTTGACGTAAAAATGATTTAAAAAACACAATGACAATTTCGGAAATACAACAGGACATCATGCGTGTATAGATTCAAACAGTAAAGAATGCTACACATCGATAAAATATGAAAACAGAAAATAAGTAGTATATTAGTGTTATAGAGAGCAAGCATGATGCTGATGAGATGTGAAAGTCCCCGGTCAGCGATGATTATTCATAAGATGTATCAGCTTGATCCGCATGTCTATATGCAAGGTGAATGCCTTGTGATGTTTAATGGATAATAATTAAACAGTATAGTACGTTCATAAACATTTATACTTAAAAGGTGTCCTGTTAGGCTCTTCAAAGTAATGTCACGAGCTTTTGCAATGAATTGTGGACACCGCACGAATTATCATGAAAATTAAAAGTGGTGTGCTGTCTCGGCACCCCGCTCTCAAAATATCGACCATCCCGACTCGTCTGGTTTTCGGGGTGTTAAGTGGTTCGTACCAAGGACGTCCCATACATAGAGGTCATTGCGTTAACTGAAAGAATGCAATTACCTCCTGACTATTGAGTTATACAATGCAGTGTACTTAAATGTTGCTGCCACCGGGATGAAATATAGATGCGCAAGTAAAACCTGAAAGCAAGCGAAGAAAGAAATGTTCGCTGCAAATTCGAAACAAACTTTCTCCGCACCTCGCGTGCGAGCGGTTCTTCCCTACGTTAAGCTGCGATGCGACCTTGCAGTTAGTGAAGCTTGAAAACCACCGCTGTTTCTTTTTTCTTTTTACTTCTACTGCACTACAGATGTTTCCGCACCGCACGTGTCTAATAAGCTAAAGCGCAACCGGAAACTTGGAAATTCTGGGTAACTGTAGGAGCCGTTGGGCAGCTCGTACCTCTCAGGGAAATCCCCATTTTTTTCAAGGTCGTGTCTACGAGGCAATATTCAAACTGCGTATTATTATCTTTCTGTGCGAGGCCCGATCCGTGGTAAAGAGCTGAAAAATTAATTACTAAACTATGCAAGTGGCCACTTGCACTATTACTTTTCTTTTCTAGAGTGCACTTCGAAATCCTCCTGTGAGATCCTCTATCCTCCTCAGCTCAAACAAGTTGTTACTGAACAGTCCTGCTTGTGGGCATCGTGGTGCAAGGTATGATCAATTTATTCTGATCTTGTTTCGTTAAGTACCTGAAATAAAATAGATGCAAACGACACAAAAGTTCAGGGAAAGATGGGGGCTTGAAGAGATGAATGAATCGCTGAACAGGGAATCAACGCTTCGTCATGTTGGACTGGTCTTCATCAGGGCACAAGTGGACAAGTGGACTTGTCTTCATAGGGGCAAATCCGCCGCGGTGGTTTAGTGGTTATGGTGCTCGACTGCTGACCCTGAAGGTCGCAGGATCGAATCCCGGCCGCGGCAGCCGCATTTCGATGGAGGCGAAATGCTAGAGACCCGTGTACTGTAGAATGAGGTGCACGTTAAATAACCTCAGGTGGTCGAAATGTCCGGAGCCCTCCACTACGGCGTCCCTCACAATCGTATCGTGGTTTCGGGACGTTCAACCCCAGCAATTATTAACGCGATCGCGTTAAAAAGCTCGTTCCGCAGAAATTCCGGCGTCGGTGTCGGCGTCGCTGGTTGTGAGCGAAAAATCATCATCTTGTCCGTGACCGAAAAATCAAGAAAGATGTAAATAAAATAAATAATAATAAATCTTAGGTTCGAGTGAGAATCGAACCCAGGCCATCTGCGTGGCAAGCAGGTGTTCCGCCACAGAGCCACTCCATCGCTTGCAACTGCACTGAAATTAACATTAAGGCTTCACAAACATACGCGTCCTGTCTACAGGTGTCACAGTACGAGGTGTAATATCGCAGTAAAACGGGGTACAAGCGTATATTGCCATCGGGCGTCACACCATGTGAACTGCACAACAAGTTGGTGGTTTAAAGCCGGCCACCCATTACAAAAGGCACACACATTACTGCGCGTATTCCCTTACGAACACGCAGTGGGTGCTTCGCAACTTCGAAAGAGTATCACGCGCGTAATTTCTGTTGGTTTTAAAGCATGCCACCCATTACAAAGGGTGTACACATTAGTGCGCGCATTCTCTTACACACACGTGTGTGTACACTGTTGTCATAAAAGTGCTGTTGAAGAGGGCGAAAACCTTTACCTTTACTGTAGGTATGTGGAGTGTGTGTGTGTGTGTGTGTGTGTGTGTGTGTGTGTGTGTGTGTGTGTGTGTGTGTGTGTGTGTGTGTGTGTGTGGTGTGTGTGTGTGTTGTGTGTGTGTGTGGTGTGTGTGTGTGTGTGTGGGTGTGTGTGTGGTGTGTGTGTGTGTGTGTGGGTTGTGTGTGTGTGTGTGTGTGTGTGTGTGTGTGTGTGTGACCGGGCGACTGAACATAATGACAAGCGAAATAGAGCACGATGTGGATGGGGCCGGATATCGCTATCGCGTTCAGCTCTTAAAGGTGAAGCTTAAGCGTTCCCCAAATATTTATTATTCGTCAAGGCAACTACGAACGCAAGTTCACTTGTCCACTGTGTCCGTTTGTACCCTGACGAACACAACTCCACTTGTTGAAACATTGGCTCCAACCGACATTCCCTGAGCAACGATTTTGTCATCTGATAAAAGGGGAGGCTTAATCTGGATTAATTGCGCATTCGCTGGAGCACATAACAGCGCCCACATTGTCTCCATCATGTCCACTGCAATATCCATCGTTATGGTGAAGAGAATTCCATCATAATAGTGCATTAAATAGATTATGGACAGATATTCACTTGAGAGAGAGAGGTAAAAGGAGCACACAAAAACACAGTAGTGTCGTCATCCTCCAACAAGGTGGGTTGCTCGTAGAATTCTCAGCACCGACTTCATCGCTTTCTGATGTGAAGCCTGAACCTACCGGCATTCTAAGATGGATCGCTCGGAAGCGTTTCCGGCATCGGGGTATAAAAATTTTCTCTCTCTCTCTCTCTCTCTCTCTCTCTCTCTCTCTCTCTCTCTCTCTCTCTCTCTCTCTCTCTCTCTCTCTCTTTCTTTCTGTCTCCGTCGTCAGTACAAAAAAAACCTACCGTGTTAATGTTACCTGGTAGGAGCCTTTTTGTTTGTTTCCATGAGCGGTTCCCTATGCCTTATGACCGTCGGAACGACACCAAACAAAACAACATAACAAAAAAACGCAGGAAACGGTCCGATTGTTGACGCAGTCGGCGGTGGTCATCACTTTTTTCCAGGCATCGCTTACCTCCGTCGTGGCTGACCTTGATGCCGCCGCTGTTGCTCTCGTACTGAAGCAGGAAGCCGCGATTGCTGAGCAGGTCGTCAGACTTGAAGTGCACCAGCACGCTGCTGCTCGTCGAGCGAAGGATCCGCTTCTGGGAGTCCCCGCAGAAGCGGCCGAACGAAGGAGAGTCTTGAACGGAAGGAAAAAAAGATTGTTACGATAGTTATGCGCATATGCCCACGCTCTGGGATTCTAGCATGGATGTCATCGAGCAAGTCGTTAGGCGAGTCATTGAGAAGCCTCGAGCTTTAAGCATGCATGTCATAGGTCATAGAAGAGGGCCGATGCTTGGTACAGAACAGAAAGATCAAGGTCGCTACGAAGTACAAACAAAACGCGTCAACATGTTTACTTGCAGCCCAGGGGGGAAGCTAGAGATTTCTTTTTTTTTCGGAGGGAGGGGGCAGGGGGTCGACTACCTATTACGTACGTTCTTGCGCGTGCTTATATGCGTGCGTGTATATACATACATGCAAAATGTGAATACTTCCGGGGGATCGGAACCCCCTAGCTAAGCCATTGTCGTGGCCCGACATTTTCTTGTTACATTTGTCATGGTGTACTTCGAAAACCTTCCTAACCTTTCCACAACACGTAAAACAAGAAACAAGGCGTTTGTGTTGTCTTCTTCCCCTCCATTGTGCCCGTATCTTCAAGCCTTATCGTCTCTCATGAAGAGAGACCGAGGGTGCTATTGTGGATACTGTCAAATTCCGCCATATTGTCAAATTTCGCAATCGCGGCAAATTTAGGCCAAGCAGAAAGGCCGTAGCAATCCTCTGGGCCAATCAGTGTTGATAAGATGGAGAACCTGACAACATGGCGGAATTTGATACTGTTCAGAGAAAGCACTTCTGGACCGATAATACCCTGCTACAGCCGACGAATATAAAGGTCGTTAAATCCGTAAACTGTAAATCCGTAAATTGCACATCTGTAAATTGTAAATCCGTAATCGTAATCCGTAAATCATTGCATTCGTACAAGACAAGTACAAGACGCGCGTTTAGTTCATGTTCGTGCTCGTGGACTCCGCAGTAGGGTCGCACTTTTCTGCGAAATGAAACATCGGACCTTGAGATTCGAAGTAAATGCAATCGTAAATATCGGCTCTTCATACCGAAAGCAGATTGCTCTGAGGACCTCCGACTGGCTGTAAAACGTTTCGCCCAGTGTCAGTTGTGAGTGCGTCGGCCTCTCATGACTGGAGTACGTGTTCTAGGCCTCAAAAATAGTACTAATATCCTCTCTCTCTTTTAGCGCAGTTTTTTTTATTTAACGTTTGAAGAATACAATCAATTAAAGCGGTCAGTATTCATGCCAGTAAGCAAAGGGGCTAAAGCCTTGTTTCCCACAAGTGCAGTCTACAACGTAAACTTCGTATCTTTTTGACGACCTTGTTAATAAAATTTGGTATACTTTAATTACTTTATTATTTGCCTATATAAATAAATAAATAAGCTTTGCACAGAGAAGTTTGTAGGGATATTTCTCACCAGAGGTCTCGCTTGCTCTTTCGACAGCTGGTAGCTCTAGCAACGCATCTCTTTATTATAACATTCCTGTTCAATTTAACTTGGCAAATTCGCTATAAGAATGGAACCGCTATGAGAAGAACGTCCCCGCGCAGGACAGTGTGTGTACAGTGACTCGTTGTACTATTGGCCTCGAGGAGTTACGGAGTCGCCCTCTATCGGACGCGCCTCGATTGCGTGCTAGGCAGGATACCGCCGGCGCGCTCCCCATAGTTTTGCTGTCGGCGCTCTACAAGAACACCTCGCGGAAGCCCTCCAGGGCATTTCTGTAAGTACTTTCGAAATTAACTGTCTTCTTTAATGTCAAAATAATCATTTTCGACGAACTGAAAGCACAAGATAGTCTACAGTCGCTGTCTCTTTGCAGAAAACCGAGCACCCGCTTCACGCTGTCACCGCGTTGGAGACTCCGAACCGACTTCTTGCGTGAAAGGTAGTCACTCGCTGTGTGCAAACTACGTGAAATATCTCGTTAGAGTAGACTGTCTGTATAACCAAACGGAGCATAACAGAAAGAAGCCTCAAGCCAGCGATCGCACGGGTTCGCGACGACTGACGGTGCCTCTGCATGTATGAGCGTCTGCATGTATGTTCGTACTGATGGTTTCGCTTTTGCTACGAGCGCGTTTCGGGCACCGCGCTGTGAACTTTAGGCCGCAAAATATGAGAATTTGTGAGTAAACAAACAACTACTGTTGCGCGGACGCTATCAGAGCAGTTCAAAAACAATTTCCTTACAATTGCGGCTTCGGTGAGCATGGCAACTTTGTGATCTGCCGTCCCGACGATTTAGTGTTTTTTTTTTTCTTTTCGGTCTAAATTCGGGTACGTTTCAATGTCATTTGACAAGCTGTCTCGCACTGCGTATTGATCGGTCTTCTCAGCGGGCAAATGCCGCTGCTTCTATTTCTTCATTCAGCGCATTCGTTCGTTTGGTGCTCACACAAAACGTGAGCAAATGCGACGCCCTTTTTTAATGCTCCTTAATTATCGTTCCGTTTGCATTCCAGTGAACTTGCCGCTCTCTGTCATCAACAAATTCATGGACCAAAGCTTCACCACTTCGAGATTGCTGGTGGAAGAAGAACCAGTCTACGAGACCGAGCATGTAGTAGCATGCGACGCCTAGGAAAAGAAAGAAAATACAGTAATATTTGCCGGACTTGTTCTGCAAACGTCGGTTGTGAACTAGGACCCACATGAGCTTGAAATAGCGGTGAATAAAATAGAAGTTATTGCAGCAACCAGCAGCCGCAAAACAGGACAGTAATTATTTGGCGAGTACCCCAGCAATTTTGGCAGCAGTGTCGTGTCTAACGCGAACAGGGTGGCATCTTTCCCACGTAAATAAATGAAGCTCCAAGAAAATACATGGGGTTGGCCGTTGGGCCGATCACGGAGGCAATGCAAAATTTATGTAGCTTATTAAGCAATGCATGCCTCATCAAATGGGAACGTTGCCCGTCGGCGTCCCGCGTCGGCGGCGTCAGCACGAGTGATGCAAAAAATAATCGTCACGTGATGGTGTCACCATATGACGTCATCATGACGTCACAGATCGTCAAAATATGTAGCGTCATTATGACGTCACATAATGTGACGTCAAATTATGGACGTATTCACACGTCATGGTCGCTTTGCATTGCCTCCGTGATCGGTCACGGAGGCCGTGCAAAACCGCGTTAGGCGCAGAACGCTTTTGGAGGGAGGCGCGGGAGAATCAGTACATCGACTGACAAGAAGAAGATGGCTTTCGCCTTCTAGTCATCTTTAACGAATGCATAAGGGACCCTGTGGGCTTTTTAATTTAACGTATCTAAACAATGACTTGCGCATCTGCAGCCGATTTTGTGGACGCTGAGCACGGGGCCGACGATCAAGAGGTCGCATTGGATGGTTCTGAGATGGCATCGCACGTGGTAAAAGGTAGCGCTTTTACCATCCTGTGGCAGATAAGCATCATTTGCCGGCGGGAAACGCGCGCGAGCCATCGTCTCAGTGCGCGCTGTCTGCTACTCACCGAACATCGCAGGCCCGACGCAGTAACAAGTCTTCGTCGCGGAAGTGCTTGTTGCACACCAGCCTCGTAGCGGATGGCTACTTGCCGGTTCTTAGCTTTACAACCCATGCTTCACGCTGTTTCTTGTCCCGCGGTTACCGGTGCAGGCCGACACTGGGCTCCTTTGCGTAAGCGCGGCACTGCGGCACCGAGCGGTAGAGACCCATGTTCGTCGCCTTCGGAGGCAGCCACTCTATTGCAATGGTTTCTATTGAGTAGAAAATGAGAGAAAACTTCCGAATTTGAACAGACCGCAGCGCATGTGGGACTTGAAACTCGTTTTCAAAGCACGCGGCAGTGCGCCACAAGCAGCCGACGCGGCCGCTGAGACCACGTGATCCTGCCAAGCACGTCACGCCGACGGTGGCGCCGGCGCTTCCAGTGGTGGGCCTCGAGGCCAATACCATACTCACCTATCATCATACCTCCCTGTTTCTCTTTCCCTTTTCCCCTTGTCCCCGCGAGGAGTAGCAGGCTAGAAACCCGCTTTTCAGGCCGACCTCTCCTCCTTTCTTTTCATTAACTATTATCTTCTTACCTCGGCTACATACATATTGTAGTGAAGAGGAGGAAGACGAAACGCTCGGGCGTCTGTTGCTGTGAGCATGATCTCCGTTCGTGCTGGACCGTCGCTACTTCGACTGTGCAAGTCGTTCATGTCTGATAATAATCGTCATACGACATCTGGTGGAGGTGCCGGTGGAGGTTCTTCCTCCTCTTCACTACAACATGAATAGCAAGTTGACAACTACACAACAACTGCCCGCCATACGCACCTTCGGTGGGGCCGTCGAAGATCTCGACGTAGTCGAAGGCGCACGTCTCGTCGAATTCGAGTGCGATGACCTTGAATCTCATGACGATGACTCGACCGGGCTCGACGTTGATGAGCGACCAGCAGCTGCTGTTGTCGGGATACTCGAACGGGTAGCCAGGGCTGGTCACGTTGCCCTCCTCGGCAGTCAACGTGTCCCCACACGCGTTCTCCGAGATCTCTGCGTAATGGCGAGTGCAAGGGCGGGGAGGTTGATTGATTGATTGATTGATTGATTGATTGATTGATTGATTGATTGATTGATTGATTGATTGATTGATTGATTGATTGATTGATTGATTGATTGATTGATTGATTGATTGATTGATTGATTGATTGATTGATTGATTGGGTCGTTCTCAGCAATAGACGAAATGTCGCAAACAGAATGTCGATTGCTGGTGTTGCCGGAATCTACAAGGCAACGTAGGCGGATGGCAATCACAGAGACAAATACGTATTGATTAGAAGACACTTTTTTGTCTACGGTACTGATAGCACAGTGATGAAGTCTTCTTCGAGTTTCAAATATAGAAACTCATCCAGACTAACAGGCAGTCAAGGCAGACGAAGAAGTGTATCCGCCTTGCCTTTCTCTGTATTTCAATATGCTGTTGCGACCTGGGGCACTTCAGAACATAATGTTCTTCCATGATATTAAAAGAGACCCACAATAACTTATCTCGCCAACAGACTTAAGAACCTATTCTCTATAGAGTTATCAGTGCTGACCTGCGACCCCGGTGTCCGCGGAGAACTCGAGGTAGAAGCCTTTCTCCTCATACGACTCGTCCGACTTGAAGACCACCGTGACCGCCGTGGAGTTTGTGGCGATGGTGCGGTTCGTGATGGTGCCGCACATCTTGCCCATGGGCACCTGCTTGGGCCCGATGAGCACGACGATGTTGTCGTACCTGTACGAACCAGAAACGCTTAGTACACCTGTCTCGAAAACTTAGGGGAGTACATCGGTTCATTGAAGGAAAAGCATTTCATAATACAAAAGCGTTCTAGGAAATGAAAGCGACAGGACAGAGGGCAGACTAATATAGGTAAGCTACGCACCTCCGCCCTGTCACTAAGTCTTCTGCATTTTTCTCAAACGTTTTACACACTCGAAAAAGTTATTTCCTTGTCTGAAGTAATGCTTTATCGCCCATTTGAACAAGCCGCCATTTCACAATACTCAGTACACTGTTGTGAACACAAACGTGGCGGCTGTGGTCATAACAAAGAAATCGAACAAATAAGGCGCCCTCTTTTCTTTAATCACTATATTATTGGTCACTATGGCTCAGTGCGCTTTCGCAAACTTTATGGTATGTTGCCTTCTTATGACATTTCTCTTCCGTGCCTTTTACTTCTACGCTGTCGTTGCTAATGCACCGTCAAAGCTAAAAATAGCTGGAGTGGTGATGTGGCAATAAGTGCAACATGTCTGTTGGCTCCATACCATTGGCCAGCTATTAAAATTATGTGCACATTTGGCCCCTCGCAGACCGACGGCACCTCCCGCCACTCTTGTGCAGCTGTTCCGGATTCCTGCCGAGCGATAGGCTAAATCTGAACCCCCTGCTCCACTGCCATATGTGTACCTACGGCCCGTACATCTCTGCCGAACTTCAGTGAACAGAACAAGTTATACGATACGAGTATCCCCGTTATTGATGGTCTATACTGGCCAGGGTTTGTAGTTCCCTCGAAGTTTAGTCACGCAGGCCTAAAAGTGGCAACTATGGTTCAAACATCAAAACGCAAATACTACCGTGCACCCACCTATTCTCATCTCTATACGCATTAGGACATGAAGGTTTTGTTGTTGTTGTTGTTGTTGTTTTCGAATCGAACCCTTTTTGCTATTTTCACAATCCAACAACTGCGCTGCCGGTTGGACACCCCTTTCATCATCAGCAGCAGCAGCCTGGCTGTACCACTTGCAAGGTACAGGGTATCTTGTTTCCCCAATAAACCCAGTCCAGTGCAAGTCGCGGCCTTGTTATCCCCACAAACATCTCAATATTATCTACCCACCTAATATGGTCACTGCATATTTACAGAAGGCTAATAGGGTGTCCTCCACCAGGCCTGTCACACAACAGAGGAACGACAACATATTGCCCTTCCATAAACACACAATTATTGGTCATAGCTGATTCGTCCTGCTACAACAATGCGCGACGTACTCGCATCCGGGGGAATCCTCGATCTCGACGTTGACGAAGTGCAGCGTGATGTCTCCGTCGGCAGTGATGACCCAGCGGCAGAGCTGGTTGGACTCGTAAGCCTTCGGGTAGCCAGGGTTGTAGAGGCGGGCTGGTCGCGATAGCGCCGTCAGGTTTCCGCCGCAATCTGTGAGCCAATAAGAAAAGAATGAGCAAGCTTTTTTTGTCAATCACACCAATGCGAATCGACCACACGTTCAAGGTCCAAGTACTAAGTTGCCAGACGAACCTTTTCTTCAATTCATTCCAGCCAAAGACAGCATCTGAATGCAACCACCTCCCTGCCTCCGTAGCCAACAACGCAGACCATTCATCAATTCAAGCTGTCTTGCATAACAATGTATAGTGTACATGTATTAACCACTCCCCTCCGGAATGCCCGTTCGGTATTGAGAGTATTTTAAATCAATAAAAATAAATAAAACCTGGTAATGATGAATGTGGGAATGCAAAGTGTGCTCTATGTGCGTCTTGTCCTCACCTTTCATCCTTGTCTTTCAAACACATTTCCACATTTATCGCGCACAAGCAACTCGCCCGACTATCTTCAGTGAGAAATCTTTCGGTTTGGCATTTCAACACACACGCCATGCTTCTTGCAAACGTTCACTCTACTCGCTAATCTTCAAAGCCCTAATAATTCCTGGAAAGAACGAGAGAAGGTAAAATTGGGGTGGGAGGGGCCTGCATGGCCCCTCCCACCATAAAACCTGCGTGGCATTACCCCTGCGCATTAAACAATGTGACGGTACAGGTCCCACTGAGTAAATGTTAAGGGCAGACTTGCCCCCCCCCCCCCCCGGGAAATGATTAGGAGGGGGGGGGGCGCACATCTGACCCCCTCCCCGTCGATCGTGCGCACGCCCGGCTAGGTCACTACCTTGCACATGACCTTTCTTGCAACGTGAAGTCCCCAAGACTCTTACCCAAAGGCACTGAAATGTGCATGGTTTGCTATGTATGTTTGATACAAAGATAATGTTTCATAGATAAACGTAGACAATGTGAAACATACACAATGTTTTTTATCTGAGAATGTGTGTGTACTTTTATACATCGAAGCTTCTTGAGAGATACCAAACCATATGTACTCTAATGCATAGAGGAAAGAGTGCCTGACCTTCATCTTTGAATATGCAAGTAGTGGCCTATGCAGGATGCGTTTGAAACAGAGGTCCTCATTAAGGGAATAAAATATACCCGTTTTTTTTTATTGGTGTGTAATCTACAGCTCAGCCCTTTCAGTGCTTCTTTCGTAAACTGCAATAGGTATGCTGGATTAATCCGAGGAAGCTTAAGCGAGTTTCTTCCAGCTATTTTCAAAACAAAGCCCTTTGATTGCGCACTAATTTGCAAACGACCGCATCATTATCATAAATGTAATGGCAATCGGCTACAATAACAGTAAGACGAGACGGGTGACACACGAGCCGAATGTTTTTTTCTGCATGCGCTGTGGAGATAGCATCCAAGAGACACTCCATCGCTACTGAACTGCTCTCACAAGAGGACCGTTTTCCGCGCTGAGCCGCCATGGCGTACTTCAGGCGTTGCCGTGAAAACTGAAACGCCGTGGTAACCCATACCTCTGACCCGTTGTAGGAAATAACGCGATCGGAATGCCTTCGCTATGAGCATTTAGTTTTGTCGCTGTGTCCGATTGTGTCGCTAGTGTTGCATTCTGTCCTGATCGCTAACATTCTGCGGCAAACGAAAACATTTACATCTACAGGAACTCGAATACCACGTGTACGCGTATCCATCTTTTCTTAGTGAACTGGAAATGCTTGTCCTTCCATATAACGCAGTCCCGCACGCTTAAAGGAACACTAAAGTGAAACAATGAATGGGTTTAGACTGATAAACTGTACTCTGAGAACTCTAATGTCGTTAATATAATCCATCATAGGTTTATTGATACAGGATAAAAGCAAGGTCAAAGTTACATTTTTAAATTTCTCGCCGAAATCTGCGGGCGTGACGTCAAGGATTTCAATGTGTACATATTTCACTTTGGTGACATTGGTTCAACGAAATTACATGAAACTTCGCACGTTAAGTCTGTGACCCCCTCCGAGGTCAATCAATGTACTTCATTTTTACCGATTAGGAACTACGCCGGACGAAGGACGCCGTCAAAGTCTATGACGTCACGGCGTTTGGTGCGAGAATCGCAATGTGCCGTCGTCACCCGCATGTTCTTTTTGAGCGTTTTCTCGCTTACCAAGCGTCTTCTCGCGGCAAGCGTGATGATTTTGGAATTGTGAAAGAGTAATTTACTAATCCGGGAAAAATCGTTTTTCTCTTTCGTGTCCGTTTAAGTAAATTCGCTAACCTTTTTTTCCTTCTCTTCCCTTCACTGTCTTTCTCTCTCCCTTATCTTTCTATTCCCTTTCCCTAATCCCCAATGTAGGGTAGCCAACCGGAAGCTTTTATGGTTAGCCTTCCTGCCTTCCTTTCTTCCTTTGTGCTGGAAAGTTTGCAGCTACTTTTATAAGGCAACATGACCAATGGGTTCAATCTTGACCATGGAAGCAGTGGCAAGGACAGGTGACCAGGAAGGGTGATCAGGTCTTTGCGGATGTCAGTGGATATTCATCCAAACGTAACACACCAAAAATGCTATTTAACTACACTCGCTCATGCTTAGCACAATGACCTGTGAGCATACTTCTCCGATAGCACTCCCGGATGTCGCTGAGTATGCCACCCCATATAAAATTTCGAATGAGTAAGCCTGGCATATTCTTTTCATTAACCTAACCGTTCGCGCCACACGGAAAACACAGGTTCGTCGTCAGAATATCGCTATGCGAATCCGGGTTAAATTAAATGAGTGTCTTGTCAATAACGTAACGGAAAAATCCTTCGTGCTACGTCCGAACAGATTTATTTAGTTTTCGCGCCCAAGCATGCCATCACGATGACAAAGCGTTCCTCGCTACCCCAGAAGCCGCATTCCTTCGAAGGTCGTTACTCACTACTGGAACTTCCTGAGGGCTCAAATTCCTCGACCGTGATGGTATATTTCGTCTACATCCCTTACGGCCTCCTGTAATCTCGTTCTAACTACACGCGTGTCATACATGCTTTCCAACTTCCACCGTGCATATTACCTGTTAAGCACACACCTACGCACCTTTATCATGCACTCGCCTTTGCGTATTACCTGTTAAGGACACGTTCGCGTACTTTCATCGTATCCTCGCTTTTTTTACGTACACACACATTCAGCATCGTTTCGTAAATGGTCGTCCCTGTTGCACCTTGCTTTCACGAGAGCTCGTCATCTCGCCTTCGTAGCTAGCGGCTTTCTTCTGCATCTTATTCGTTGTGTTTTTCTTTTCTTTTCTTACGCCTTTACGTCCAGGAAACTCGAAACGAGGCAATAACCCTGCGAGCTCGAAGAAAGATCGAGCCAAGCCGAATACGAGATTTCGACATCGATACTCTTTGGCGCTTAGCTTAAACCACGCACGCACGCAAGAAAGAAAGAAAGAAAGAAAGAAAGAAAGAAAGAAAGAAAGAAAGAAAGAAAGAAAGAAAGAAAGAAAGAAAGAAAGAAAGAAAGAAAGAAAGAAAGAAAGAAAGAAAGAAAGAAAGAAAGAAAGAAAGAAAGAAAGAGTCCCGGCCGGTTATTCCTTATCCTTGGTGTTCGGTAGGACTCGTGCTAGATGGTGTTTACGCACTTTCCAAATGCATCGCGTTCGTTGCGCAATCGCTCGAGACACCCTTGATGAATGCTGTTGCACCATTACTTCTCGCGTGTCAGCTGCAGGTGAGAGCGTACAGCAGTGTGTAGGGTGAGAGCGAGAAATTGGCGACGGGTTTCCATCGACGATGCCATTCACTATAGATTGGTTGTCAAGGTGACATCGTCACGTGCACATGTAGCCCTCAGTAAACGTGTACATGGAGTACGTATGTGAATCGATCAAATCACTAGATTATTCAGCGCATAGCTTTTTGTATATATACTGTTAAGCAGGGGCGTAGAAAATTTTTTTGAAGGGGGGGGGGGCACCTCCATGATCTGAAGCGGGGGGAGGGCAGGCAGATGTGGTCGAATGTCATTTTGTGTTGTGTATACCATGGCAAAAAAAAGGGGGGGGGGGACGGGCCCGGTGTGCTCCGCCCCCCCCCCCCCTCCCCTGGCTACGCCACTGCTGTTAAGAGCCGACCCTGTCATCGTCTCAAGCTTCACGTTTACGTCACGCAGGTCCCGCGTTTCATACGCATAAGCCGGACAGGTCGCACGTTTGGAACGCCAGCATCGCCGAAAGGGGCTTACTCTTCTGTCCGAGCCAGCGTCGGGAGTTAGACGCACCGCGCTCGGAGCAGCAAACAGTAGAAAAACAGTAGAAAGGAGACCATGGAACAGAAAACAGATAATCGCAAAACAAATCAGATGAAATCAAGAAAAGAACAGAAAGGCATTAAAAATATCGCACGAAAAGTACAGAGAATAGCAGATAAATACAAGAGAAGAACACAGAAGAGCAGAAAAGAGCAGATAAACACAAAATAAACACAAGGAAAAAAACAAAAACAGGCGAATCAATGCTCCTCTGTTCGTATAGCTTTCACTTATGTGGAACTGGCTTACATATTTCCACTATACTCTCCGATATCGCGTTGAGATAGGAGAACAGAGCATGTGAAATGCGGGCACAACAGTAGCAGCCACAATGTTGAAATTTGAGCTAATCAATTGGCATACGACTCCATGACAAGCAACCGTGATAGCAATGCATGTGCGGTTCTCTGCCCTCTGTCAGAGAAAGTGCTGGACCCCTTGTAACGTGCGGTAAAAAGACTTTTCTACAAACCAAAAATCAGATTTTGATTGATTGATTGATTGATTGATTGATTGATTGATTGATTGATTGATTGATTGATTGATTGATTGATTGATTGATTGATTGATTGATTGATTGATTGATTGATTGATTGATTGTAATTTTCCCAAAGTAGTTATGAGAAAGAACATAAATAGGCCGCAGCACTATTATCTTTTCAAAGGCCCAAATTCTCGCTGACTTCAATAATTCAGCGAAGACATGACGAGAATATAAATGACGGAGTGCAGGTCTCTTCAAGGAAGTTTGGCAGCATCGTATATGTGCAGCCTATCGTTCGATTGCGAACCATTGCGACGCTGGATAGCTGGCCGGAATGCAAATGAGCGACTTTCGTCTTGATTGATTCTTTTTCTGTTACTTCTTTGGTGACCACAAAGGTCGTACCGGTTGTGCCGGCTCGTAAGCAAACCAGTTTTGTAAATGCGGTCGCCTTATTGACTGAAGCATCGCCGTCGACATTAAAATACATGGTAAACAATTGTCGTGATGGAGTGGTCGGGATAGGAGAAGGATTTCGTTATCAGCGGTATCAGAACAGACTGTTGGTCTGGTTGGCTATTCGTGAACACCAAAAGTGTATAGCGCAAAAAAAAAAACGAGTAACGCAGAAAAGAGAGGGTGTCAACGGACATTTACGTGTCCGTCGTTTTTCGCACTATTTCGTTAAGAGCGCGTGCATGTGTGTATGTATGCGTGCATGTTCGCATGTGTGTATGCGTATATACGTATGTGTGCTTATGTGCGTATGAGTGTATGTGCGCTTGTCCGTATTTGTATGCGTGTGCGTGTGTGGTAGGGGTAGTTACATAAATTTACATACACATGGGCAGCTACATAAACGACATGAACCCGTATATAACCTTCGTATGTTTTAGCGCACGTGTTCCGAATTTGGAAAGAAAAAGACACTCGCTGTACGCGTACGCGTATTTGTGCTACGGCGCGCAAGAAGCCACCTGCGTCCCGTGACGCAGCTTACCCTTGACATGGTTGGCCCCTGCTGCACAGATCTGGATCTCGAAGTCAGGGTCGGGAAAGCTGGCATCACGACACTATAGTGGAAGACGCCGGTGTGTGACCTTCGTGGCCACTGAGTTATACGCTTTCCTTTACATCTCGAGTCTGTTCGGGCAGAACAGACAAAACTCACCCATTGTTTCACCCTTAATCCGATTCGCTGACTTGTGATCCCTCGTGTTAGTGCGTGTGACCACACCCGAACGACCACCCAACAGGATCACCCATAGGCGTACTCACAGATCTCCATCGAAAGGAAAGCAAGTCCGCAAGTCCCCCCCCCCCCCTCTCCGATGGCTCACAGCCGCCCTGCCGCTGTGAGAAGCACTTCAGGTCGCGTAAGGTCGCTGGACAGAATCCCTACCGCAGCGGCCGTATTTCGACAGAGGCAAAATGTCATAGGCCCGTGTACTTAGATTTATGTGCACGTTAAAGAACACCAGATGGCCAAAATTTCCGGAGCACTCCACTACGGTGTCCCTCATAATCATGTCGTGGTTTTGGGACCTAAAAACCCGAAGTTATTATTGTTATCTGTTGTACGCTGACCAAAAATGGATAAGTTCCAACGCGCCCGTCGTTCGGTTCTTCTACAGCTCGGATTCGTCACGCTGGCGTAACGATATTGATGTTTGGTACTGTCGTTGAGTATGGCGTGTCTGGTAAGCCCCTCTGTGCAAGACCAGGTGGTTTCACAATACTGTGCACACGCGACTGTCAGATATGCGTTTCGCGGGAAGTGCTGGCGTGACTCACGATCGTCTACGACACTTTGATGCGCATGGTTGTGCGCGCATACATACATCAGAGCTGGACGAAAAAAAAAAAAAAGACCGCGCACATCGTTGGCTTTTTGACAGCCCACGGTAAAGGTTCTGCACTCAGTTTGCATTTGTCCTTGCACGCGCACGGCCGCCGCACACTTCTATGGTCGCGATGACGAAGAGCCACTTCGGCATGGTACTCTTTTCGCGTAGCAGGGCATTCATATAGCAATGTCAGTTCTGAATCATCTGTTTAACTACCCTGCCATTATTTTGCTTTTAATCTATCTATCTATCTATCTATCTATCTATCTATCTATCTATCTATCTATCTATCTATCTATCTATCTATCTATCTATCTATCTATCTATCTATCTATCTATCTATCTATCTATCTATCTTCTTCGAGTAATAGGAACAAAAGTCCCGACATTGCTCTCCGCGACGCATGCGTAATGTAGAGCGTAGGTGATGCTGAGAGAAGAAGGTCGCGCGGGGCGTAGGAGCAAAACAACCGGCTGGGGCCGGCGGCATCGTCAAGCCACCTTTAAAACCCGCAAACAAAGACGCGCCAAAAAAGCCTGAATGCCGCTCGCGTGCGTCATATCTCTTTCGCCTGCATGCTCGAACAGGAAGCCGACAACGAAGTGATACTGTTTACGCGGTCACACGCTTATATAAAAGCACGGCAGGATGTTTCACTCTGTTTAACACTTTAAAGGGACACTAAAGAGAAAAACGACTCTTCTCGTATTAGCGAACTACTCGTTCAAATAACCAAAAGCACCACGCTTGCCACGAGAAGACGCTTGGTAAGCGAGAAAACGAGCAAAAAAGAACACGAGGGTGGCGACGCCACATTGAAATTCCCGCAACAGTCAACGTGACGTCATAGATTTCGACGGCGTCTGCTAGGGTCAGCGTGGTTCCTTAATCGGTAAAAAATGAAGTGCGCTGTCCTCTGAGGGGGGCCGGACTTGACATACCAAGCTGCAAGAAATTTCGTTGGGCAAATGTCGCCAAAATACGGAGGATACACATAGAAATCCGTGTCGCCACGCACGGAGATTCCTGCGCAAAATTTAAAAATGAAACTTTGACCTTCGATTTTTCGCGTCTATTAAAATGCCTATGATGGTGAAAGTTACGTTATTAGAGATTTCATAGTACAGTTTATCAATCTAAACAGAATCATCGTTTCACTTCAGTGTCCGTTTAAGGCGAAAGCCTTCTGCACACTTGGTAATAATAATAATTGTTGGGGCTTAACGGTCCCAAAACCACGATATGATTATGATAGGATACGCCGTAGTGAGGGCACTGGAAATTCGTGGTTCTTTAGGTGCACCTCAATATCAGTACACGGGTCTCCAGCATTTCACCTGCATTGGTAATGCATTAATAATAATAATTGTTGGGGTTTTTAATAATTAATAATAAGTGTTAGGGGCACAACATTCGGTGGGAATAACCGTTGCCGAGTATCGCGACACCTGTGAAAGAGGCATCGGAGGTGGCGAGGGGAACCCGTGGCAAGGGGCGAAGTGAGAAGGGCGAGTGCTTAAATTGTGGCGAGGGGCGCCGAAAATTGTTCTACCCGTCGTATTGTCCGCGGACGTGATCAGTCAGAACCTACAGCCATGTTCAGTACGGTCCACTGTTAAAGGGAACACTCGAATGAGCATGTTTCATATTGTTGGCCCCCTAATGGCCAGTGGATGTGTAAACACTGTTCGTGGATGGATTTAGCCTGTCGAAAGGAGCCAGGACTATCAGCCACCAGTAGCCATATCCAAAGCTAAGCCACTATACTTTTGTAGGAGTACAGTGGTAGGAGAGCGAAATCCGGGCATACCCGGCACGCAAGTGTTCCCTTTATTAGAGGACCCGTCTGTACAGCTTGGGTGTAAAAGCATCGTGTGAACAACACGCGTGGCACTTCGTCATGTCATGTTTCGCTAAATCTGGGCGTCTTCTAACTAATTTCGGCTGATAGTCAGCGCCGCGTTGTGTCTAATTCTTTTCGTTCTGCCAATGTTTCGGTAACAATACTTGTTATCTTGCCAATACTTGCCCGATACAGATGGTGCCTACACGGTAGGGTTAAGCTGGGAAGGAAGCTTCGTTTGTTCGCAGCTCACTCCTGCTGATCGTGCGCGCGAGTAGAAGGACCACGCGCAGGATGCTCCCCCTCTTGCTCGCCTTCCTTTACAACCAAACACAGTACTCGTCGCTTCACGCTTGGTCGGTGCCGCGACGACGAGCGGGCGGCATAAACGAATGCGTCCGTGTCACGCAAGTCCTATTCCCCCCTCCGTCCGTATAAATGGGTTGAGGAGGGTACGTGCGAAACGAGAAAGCGCATCCTTTGGTGCGTAAACACGACGCGCCTGGGTTGGGTCTCTGAGTTCCGTGCATCAGCTGCAAGACCCTTTGGAATTGTCGAGACGTGGGAGAAATTTTAGTAGCTGACCGTGGGAGAACAAAAGAATCCTCAGCCTGGAGCTGACGTTCTCACAAAGAAGACTCGTTTTTGTCAGAAAACCCATGACAAGTCAGCGTATCAGTGATATGTCTTACGTGAATCAGTGTTTTGCTGACAAGTATCTGTAAAACAAGAGAATCCCCAGCCTGGAGGTAACGGTCTGACAAAGGTGTGTCTTTGTCAGACGGTAGACCGTTACCAAGCATCAAAAGCACATGGGTGATGCGAAAACAAGAAACGCTGTACCTAAAGTGATCCACGTAACGATACCGTACTCGCGGAGTGGTGTGGACTCTCGGTTGACGTCACTCGTGTGAAACTGTCCAGTAGCTTATCGGCCGCAAACAGACCAGAACTACAGGTGCGTGCGGAGAAAGGACTCTGGCAGAATGTTTCGGCTCGCGGCTGAACTCAACAGAGGCCATGGAATAATGCCTTCCTCGTAAGATTCTCCTCGATGCTGTTTTCATCCTAGCCAACGCGCACTTCATCAGCCCTGTGGGCAGACCGAACTATGGACGGTGCCAAGTGCTCGAGGCATCAAAACATCTGTTCGGGGACTGCCTAGTTTCGTGTCAATGCTGAAGATGCTGGCATCCACGCTGGCAGGCATTGGAAGGAGAGCACGAGCTGAAAGTTCTGTTTTGTCCGCAACGTGCGACAGCAGCTACAAGTAGCAACGAGAGCTGAAAGGGTTGTCAGGGGCTCTTTGAAGAGTAGACTATGACTCAACAGATAAGGGGAAGGCATTGTGTTATGTAACCACTGTACATACGCAACACACTTCTTCCTGTATTCGTAGCCATCATCCTTATTCGCTCGTTTTTTATCTCATTTCCAAATTCCGCTGTGCAGAGAGGCGAAATGCCCACGCTATCTCATGCCGATCACAGCTTCCATCCGATAAACCCCCTCTCTCTCTCTCTCTCTCTATCTATCTATCTATCTATCTATCTATCTATCTATCTATCTATCTATCTATCTATCTATCTATCTATCTATCTATCTATCTATCTATCTATCTATCTATCTATCTATCTATCTATCTACAATGAATAAGAATCAATGTACAAGTCCTCGATAGGCAACTTGTCTTCACAGCAGAGCTGACCGAAAGATTGTTTGGGTGAGCCCTAAATGGCGCATATCACATGCAGAGTAAGCACATTCGCGGAAATATACGCACTGTAACACTATGCGGCATTCGGAACTATATCAGAGGTAGTACATGTAGGATCGCGTACGAAACGCCGCACCCAACTAACCTGGGGCTCGCTCAATTGGCAAAAGTTATATACACAATGCACAGATACAGGGGGGCAAGCGCGCGGTGACGTGTGTGCCGAAAGGGTGGTGCAGGGGAGGCGGCAGGTGTGTGTGCCCAGCGGACCGTTGCTCCCCCCTGAACTCTCGCAATGAGTCAGACGAGGGCATGGATACGGCTAGCCTAAGTCCTCACACTACTGCAATATTAGAGAATTTTGGTGGTTCACATTGGACGACAATGGCTACAAGTAATAACAGCAGTTATAAGAATACGGGAGGAGATTCGAGAGTTTAAGGGAGAACATTACTTTACTCTGTCACTCTACACACACATCACTTCTTCCTGTATTCATAATCATCATCATTAATCACTCATTTATGTCTGATTCTCTATTTTCCCTGTGCAGAGCAGCTCAATTCGATCGTCTCTGGCTTCATATTAATAACTCAATCTCTCCCTCTCTTTCGCACGCAATCTATCTATCTATCTATCTATCTATCTATCTATCTATCTATCTATCTATCTATCTATCTATCTATCTATCTATCTATCTATCTATCTATCTATCTATCTATCTATCTATCTATCTATCTATCTATCTATGTCTGCAGTGAATAAAAGCTAATATGCAAGCTTCGATAGGTGACTTGTCTTATGAAGAGAGCTGGCCGAAATACTGTCTAGGTATGCCCTTTGGTATGTCGTATATCACATGCAGGTACCTGGAAGACAGAAGTGTAACGCTACAGAGCATGGGACAATGCATCAGAGGCCGTACGTGCTAAAATCTTTCGCTATCTCAGCGCTTGAGCATTCATAACTGCTTAAGAAAATTCGTTGCTGGGCTAGACTCGCTATCTCAGCGCTTGAGCATTCACAACTGCTTAATAAAATTCGTTGCTGGGCTAGTTGGTTCATAAAGCTTAACTGATGAGAGTAAATTAGGTAGGGGACATAGGAGAACACACACAACACAGGACAAGCCCTTGTCCTGTGCTGTGTGTGTTCTTCTACGTTCCGTATGTACTTTGTGATCAACAGTTTACTATCACGACTGCTGCAACGGCTCACGAAACGCTGCACCCAACTAACCTGGGGCTCTCTCAGTTCACATGCACTGGGCCAGACGCGCGGTGGCGTGTGTGGTGGTGCAGTGGCGGCGACGGCAGGTGCGTGCCCGGTGGACCGTATACGTTACTCACCCCTGAACTCCCGCACTGAGTCAGACGACGGTATGGAGGCCCTCCTGTCCCGCAGGATGCGCACGGAACCGCTGTTGGGGTCGATGGACAGCTGTAGGCACCTGCACCAGAGGAGTGGATTCATTCGTTGTCACAACAAACTGCCAATGTACCCTCTTTATAAAATATCGCCAGGCCTGCGCGGAACACGCAGCAGTCACAACGAAAGCTGGAAGCGCGGCCTTTCTAGAGCCCGTTGTAGATTCTCTCTGGGCAACTAGTACAAGTACACACGCAAGGTACCCACTACGCCATAAATCATCGTAACTTTCATGAAGAAGGGAAGCACCCACTATGCCATCATCCGTCATTCTGCGGAGAAGCATGGTACCCGCTACACATATGTAAGGCGTTATGTGCACTTTTCTTGTGCTGTGGCTGATGGCGATGAATAAAATCACTGAGCCTTTTGTAATGGTTTGTTGACGCCTGATTGTTATTTTACTCTTCTACGACGCTATATTACATATGTTAACACGATAGCTTGTCCGGCATGACACCTGCCAAAACAAAGTGTCAGCTAAATGCCACTTCAAAGAAGGCCTTTCCCATATCTAAAATATGGGTCCATTTCTCAAGGGGATTTGGCGTCAAGACCCGAGAAACTTATCGGTACCGGTCTTCAGAATGACTAAAATCCGGTCGCCTATTGTAAAATACAGAATTTTTGTTGCACGGTTGTGTTTCCACACATGGTGACCGCATGGGGTGTCATCACGAAAAATATCTGATGAGGGCAGTCATCTGCAGGCCTGGCCGCTAGCGTAAGGCCCGCGTGCCGCGTGTTTGAGACCCCTGCTGTAGACTATTTTACGTAAGACACATGGGCGCCGCTATACCTTGGGCTGTTACACGATTGTCATTTAATTTTTGTGTGTCGCAACGTGAATGAATAAGGTCATGAAACGCCGAATGCACCAACCCAACCGTTTTCACGCGTATGCGTCTACCGTAGCACTGTTCGTTTAGTTGTTTAAGAAGCAAAATGGCAAGGCTACAGCCCAATATGGCGGCACCGAAACCCATTTGTAAAAAATCTACATGTATACGTGAGAGCATTATTAAGTTGAGACCATAAGCGTGCGCAGGGTTCCCCATCAGGAGAGGGGGGGGGGGGTGGACAAGGTTCATCACAGCGCCCCCCCCCCCCTGCTACTATATCAATCTATGGGACAGATTTTGCGCCCCCCTGCACCTCCGTGCGCGCGCCTATCGCTGAGACCCTCAGATGTCTCATGAAACGCGAAAAGTGACCGTGTACGGCAACACGAACGGTACAAAAAGTATCACGTGATCACATATTATGTCATCAAGGCGTCAGAGCTTGCTAAAATTTGTGACGTCACATGATGACATCGCCACGTGATATCGTTGATTGGCCAATGGTGGGCCGAGAAGAAGAGATGGCTTTCGCCTTCGAGTAGTTTTAGGCGAACGCATAAGGGACCATGGGAATGTTTTGGATCGATATTGAATGAAGACGTGTTTATGTTAGAACAGGGCGTGAAGTACATTATCCTACACACGCTCAATTATGCATTGTCTAATTGGGCTGGTTCAGAAGCAAGCGATTATATTACAAGAAAGAGTCTTGTACGATTCTGAACTGCATTGACGTTGACTAGGCATTTTGAATAAAACAGTCACGTCAAATTACGAAACCACGTGTAGAACGTAATGTTTGGTGTGAACTACGTAAACGCTACACAAAAACGAAGGGCACAGTTGAGTTCCTGTTCATTTCATAGTATGCTAACGGTTTGCACCGAATAATACATTGCGCGTGATAAAGAGATATCAATTTTTAATGGCATCCCCGGAGATGTTAGCCTGGCTTAGCGCCTGGCTTGCTACTCCAGGTGTCGGGTGATGACTGTGTTATGTACAGTGACAACATATACATACAACTAATACGTACACACGCGCAGACGCGCACACTTTGCCATGAAGTGCCGCAGCTACGAGCTCAAGCTGCGTTGCAAATGTATGGCTGTTTTCAGAACCCGTGAAATGAACTGATTACGCTGCCAGCAAAAGCTTTCAAAGCAATTCATGTTTAAAGCAAGAGCTTTTTAAGCGCACGTAAAACGAGGAGAGAAGAACTAAGATTTTGACAGGACAGCGCTTCCTGTCAAGATCTTAGTTCATCTGTCCTCATTTTATGTGCGCTTAAAAAGCTTTTGCTTTAAACATGAATGTTCATCAACTAGCCCATCTCGCCGTCTTGTTTCAAAGCAATGGCAGCTTTTCATGCTCTTGTCACCTCTATTGAGTCAAAACGCACGTGTGGTATTAGTCCAGCCATATAATGTCATCCATTCTAATACTGACGTCATGCAGGCACTTTTGATCTCGAAGAAACTACGTCACGCGTTGGCATACCTAAATATGGGACTCTAATGGCGTTGACAAGCAGAATATATTACATGGTATGTCGTCTGAACACGTCATCTGGTTATCTATTCTGTTTAACGCTCCTGGGAGCCTCACTACATATGAGCATGTGGGGACAGCGAATCCCATGTTGAGTCAACGGCGTGACAGCGTAACAAAATCTGCTACGTGAAATGCACAAGCGTTCGTTTCGCCATGCCGCGTTACAATCAACCACGGAGGATGAACGTCACGATACGTTTGTACCTTTTTGCAACGTAGAACATTCTTTCAGGTATACGTGCGTGCTGTTGGTGACTTCTTCTATTACAACAGAACACGTAAACCTTACCGTACGCGAAGTGACTTTGAGGACGTGCGCCTGTGTGAGGGGAAACACCATAGAGCTCTTTTAGTCATGTACGTTGCGAAAGTTCGCGCAAGCCTTGTACTTCAAAAGAAGGAGAAGAAGAAGAGGAAATGAGAAAGAACAAGAAAGTGGGCTCATTGGAAGACTGTTGCGAGGGCTAAGAAAAGTTAGTGACACCCGCGATGGACGGATGAAGCTAGTGGGTGAATTTCAATCGCATCGCTTAGGCCACATAGAAATATGTAAGTTTGTGTTCCGCTCAAGGAGCGCGCATCCAACTTCATCTGTACGACAATCAGTAGCACACGTTTTCAAGGCAGGGGAACCGTGGAACCAATAGACAAGTAATGAATGAATGAAACAACTTTATTCGGAGTCCGGCCAAGTGAGTCATGGGCACAACGCGCACTTTCTTGATTGAAGGATGAAAGTTGGATGGTGAAGACCAATTGATTCGATGAATACGAACAAGGAGTTCGGTGCTTTTCGCTGCTTATCTGTTGTTTTTTTTATGTTTTACTTTAACTATTGAGACAGTCCATTCATCATCTGGTACAGCTATTACAAGACCTGTATTTCATTCCTATTTTCTTTTACCTATCTTTCTGCACACATCCTTCTAGGGCGTCTTTCTCTTCTCCTCCCCTTTCCCTGCAAAATAACAAGTGGGCGAATATACGCTGGCTGAATTTTCTGCTTTTTATAAAGAGCTCTCTCTCTCTCTCTCTCTCTCTCTCTCTCTCTCTCTCTCTCTCTCTCTCTCTCTCTCTCTCCATATATCCACATTTGTGCTCTTTGCGACTTTTCTGCACAGTATATCGACGTTATATCAACGAGCTGACGTCTCCATGCGCCTATAACAGTATATAGGCCTAACAGCCTGAGTGCATAGTCTATAATAAAGCCTGTAAGAGTCCGAGTGTATATATTTTGGTATGCTTCGTCGATTTCAGCGCTGCATCTCTCTTCAACGAGCAGTTCGTGAGCAAAATCTCAGTGAAGTCACTTTCACACTTAGCGCGAAGAAAACCTTGTCAATTTCGACACACTCTGCGTGGTTCGAAAGCTATATTGAGGTACTGACGTCGTAACACGTCCTCCTGCAATCTCCTTTCATGCAGGGACAGAACTAGGACGAATGTCGAATTACGTGAGCGAAAGGGTTTTCCTTTGAAAGCTATATCGAGGTCTTGACGTCGCAATATACGTCCTATTGCAGCATACTTTCAAACAGGGACGGAACTAGGAGGAATACCGAATTGCGTAAGCGAAAAAAGGTTTTTCCCTTGATAGCAATCGGCCATTAGCCGCGCAAAGCATCGATTTGCCAATTCTGGCAATGTAGTGCGATGCAGTCCGTTAAATCTCCGATTTGAACTCGTCCTCGGTCAAGAAATTTAACATAGCTGAAGTCCATAACATCTATAGAACCAGACTCGTGCGCGAGTATTATTTTAGTGCTAAACGTAATAACACCTTACGGTTGTAGAACTTGTCAACCTATATGTCAATTTACACCGGTCTACCACTCGTGTACAGCAGAAGTATGGAAGGTTCTGCACTTTAGAACTAACAACGGCTGTCAAATGCTATGCAATACTCTCCCAAGACTACTGAATTCATACAATAGAACAGATGATAATTCACGCGATTTAACGTTGTCAGAATTTAAAACTTTAATGCTTACCACTCTCTAGATCTGTTATGAAGGGTATTAATGTGTGTTACTTTTTTTTCATGTATTCTTGCACGTTATGAAGTGTATATGATTTATTTTATTGCCGCATTATCCAAGTAATGTAATTACTTGTGCATAATGATTTCTTTTTCATATATCGTATAACTGACATGCTTTATGGTCACTGCATAAGTATATTATACAAAGTGTATAGTGTGCTTTACCATGCAGCCGTACTGTACTAAAAGAGATGAAGTTCCCTGAAGCCGCGTTTGTGTGACTTTTTTTCTTTCCCTCATCCACCTCCATTTACCACTCTTTTCTACGTGTGTAGGCGTAAATGAAAATCAATAAAACCAAATCGTATAAAAACCCGGCCGACGATCTGGCACAATTCTTCATTAGACACGCGTACGTGAGAACATTCCCGTTCGAAAGCGACCGTTTTTCCCACCGAACGCCACCGCCACCGGTTCACCCTTCTTTCTGCGGAAACTGCGTATACGTCAGGGGGAAGAGGGCGCGCTTCGATGACGTCACAAGCTGGACGGGGGAAACCTGCCGCCGGCGTCTGTTGCGGAGTCGCGGTGCCGCGCGGAGAGGCGCGGTGCTTCCGCTATGCAAATTTTTCGGCTTGATAGAGAGAAATCCCGCACTCGACGCGCAATTCGTGTCGTCGCCTATTCATGCACGTGCGGCGAAGTACACGTACGAGCAGCGTACGAGTCGGGGATACACGCAATCGGCTGTGTCTTTAGTCGAGACGGGTGTGTGTGTCAACGGAGATGGAAGGGGAATTGATAATAATAATTCTTGGGGTTTAACTCCCCAAAACCACGATATGATTATCGGGGACACCGTATCACTCTAAACGTGGTAACCGATAAATGTGATTTTGTGCACCGATAATAAGGGTTACCAAGTTTAGAATTTATGCACTCAAAGCTAATGTAACCCTTACTTTATAGGTGCACAAAATCACATTTATCGGTTACCACGTTTAGAGTGTATAGTGGAGGGCTCCGGAAATTTCGGCCACCTAGGATTCTTTATTGTGCACCTAAATCAAAGTGCACGCGCCTCTAGCATTTTCGCCTCCATCGAAAATGCAGCCGCCGCGGTCTGGATTCGATTCCGCGACCTTCGGGTCAGCAGTCGAGCACCATAACCACTAGATCATGGCACCGTGGCGGGTCAAGGTGAATTGAAATAAATTAACTGCGAATTTATTTACTTGACATTGTGTTTACCCGGCGCGGTAGACTATAGTAGATACTATATGGTGCTCGACTGCTGACCCGAAGATCGTGGGATCGAGTCCCGGCCGCTGCATTTCGAAGGACGCGAAATGCTGAAGACCTGTTTCGAACACCAGGTGGTCGAAATTTGCGAAGCCCTCCACTACGGCGTCTCTCATAATCATATCGTGGTTTTGGGACTTAAAACCCCAACAATTATTATTAACGAGTTAACATATCAAACATAAGTATAAAACCTTTGAATATGCAGGACAAACGGGCATGACCCCAGCGCGCGTAAGATGAATTGCAAGAATGCAGTGAACGTCTGTCTGTCTGTCTGTCTGTCTGTCTGTCTGTCTGTCTGTCTGTCTGTCTGTCTGTCTGTCTGTCTGTCTGTCTGTCTGTCTGTCTGTCTGTCTGTCTGTCTGTCTGTCTGTCTATCTATCTATCTATCTATCTATCTATCTATCTATCTATCTATCTATCTATCTATCTATCTATCTATCTATCTATCTATCTATCTATCTATCTATGGCTATGATTGTAAGATACGAAAACATCGCAAGTTCTCTGTCTAAGCAGCCAAGAACCTATACACGTGATTGCAGTTGCGTTCATGATGCCGTCTCCTTCCTGCAAGGCTTTACTGAAATATCTCCTTTTTCTTTTCGCGGTATTTTTGTTTTTCTTCGCGCAGTGGCAACAGCGATGCCGGACTAATTACTCAACAATTTTCGTCGTAGCGTTTACGAGCGATAATTATACACCTAAAATACACCCTCAGTAGGGCTGTGTTTTCACAAAACTTGTTCTACTCGCTGGTCACGTGATGTTGTCTGCGCCTCGGATGCACAAACAACCCGTCGAGCGCGTCTCAGTATACCTTTCTCGAGCGCATAGCGCATTCGAACAAAATTCTACTGCGCCCTGTGTGGTGCAGAATTCATCGTTATTTTGTTCTTGTTTTCTACAGTATAGCAGGACTCCAGTGGAACCACTAGAAGAACAAGAGAGTTGCGGCGAAATTCCCTAAGGGATAACTGTCGCAGGGTACGAGTCATTTAAAGGGGTACTAAAGAAAAAAAACGACTTTTTTCTTATTAGTAAATTACTCTTCCACAACTCCAAAATCCCCACGCTTGCCACGAGAAAACACGCAAAAAGAAAATGCGGGTGGCGACGTCACATTGAAGTTCCCGCACCAAACGTCGTGACGTCACAGATTCTGACGGCATCTCCTAGGCCCAACGTAGTTCCTAATCTGTAAAAATGAAGTACATTGACCTCTGAGGGGGCCATAGACTTAACATACCAAGCTTCAGGAAACTTCCTTGAGCCAACGTCGCCAAAGTACGAAAAATACATTTTGAAATCCGTGACGTCACATGCGGCGATTTCGCCGCGAAATTTAAAATTTAAACTTTGACTTTCATTTTCTCCTCTATTAATAAAACTGTGATCGTGAAATGAACGACATTAGGGTTCTCAGAGTACAATTTGTCAATCTAAACCGATTCACCGTTTTGCTTTAGTGTTTCTTTAATGGAGTAAAGCCAGGAAAGAGTAGTATTGAAGTACTCTGGTAGTGCACATGTACTGTTGTACATGTGTACACATCTATAACGTTGTTATAGGAGTAGAAAGTCAATGTGAGGCAGTGGAAACCAACAGTTCGCCAACAGTTAGCCAAGTAGATGAGGTCTGCATTACGAGAACAAATACAATAGGCTTCACGCAATACATACACTCATTTGCTTTAAATTTCGCTTTCTATCGTATATTTAATCTCTATTATGGGTATATGTGGTAGTTTCTGTGTTCTAGCTAATTCACATCATTTCTTCTTAGCGCAAAACGCTGCTGTAACATGGGACGAACAGAACGCGGCACACACAAGCGCTATGGGTGTCGCGATTCGCAGAAGCGTAGAGGCTCTGGAGCGGAGTTACCAATAAAAATAAGTGTCCGAATAATAAAAATTCGTTTGGAAGTTGGCGCTTGCGTGTGGCGCATTCTATTCGTCCCCCGTTACAGAAGTTTCTTGCGCTAAGAATAAATCACGGACTACCACTATTTCGAACATGCACATTACGTCATATCAGTATCGTAGGCAGACATTTTTTTTTTCATGGAAATTTGGGGGGGGGGGGGGGGGGGGGAGTGTTCAACCATACTTTATGTATGTTTGTGCGTGTGCTTGTTTGTGTGCGTGTATATATAGACATGCTAAGTTGAAACAATTCGGGGGGTCCGGGGGGGTTGAACTCCCCCTCCCTCTCCTGTCTACGCGAGACAAGAAAGGGAGAGGTGCTTTCTAGTGCTTCACATCACTAGAAACATTTGCTGAAGCTTAACTCGAAAAATGATATAATTTGTTTTTACTTCCACCGCCCTGCAACTGTTTCTGAAGTACCAGTTGACTTCCCACAGAATACTTCGCACTAAGAAAGAACTAACGGCTGGTTAAGTCTGCGGGGATAACTGTCCGCAGTAAGCACTGCAAGACCGGGTTAATTGGCGAAACATGGGAATGGCCTTTGCTCTGCAGTGGGCGTAGTGCAGGCTGATTATAATGAATTACTTGGTAATCTTACTGCATAGTTTGTATACCTAAACCCGCCAGTGACACTTTCGGAAATGGATATTGACTTTCTGGTACGATAGATGCTTTGTGACGTCACGATGAGGAATCCGTTTTTGTTTTGTTTTTAAGCTATAGGTTTCTGTCTATCTTCAAAAAGCTTTAGCTGAAAGCTTGCGCCTGCCTGTCGTACTTGTGTTCTTTTTGCCGTTGTGTTTCTTGAGCTGCTATATTATCTAGACCCACAATCCGCGAACACTCGAAGCCTATATATTTAAGAGGCTCTGGGTAACACCCGGATAATCGCATGGCCAATCGTTCAACGCCTCTGCCTTCCCCTTCTTCTCTTGGAACATCACTCGAGCCGAAACGTCTGAAAGAACGTAGCAGCACTTTAATTTTATTAGCAAGAATTGCTTTTCCGTCGACTGAAACTCACGCTGGCGCGGATTCTGCTTGAGAGACTATAGGTTCTTCGTCATTTGTCTGGCTGTTATTTAACCAGCTGTACACTCTTTTCCTTCCTAATGATTACAAGGTACAAGTAATAATATGAATTTATGCATCGGTACAGGTAACAAAAACCGGTTTCCTGTATGATAGGCATTAGCGTATATAATGGTTATGGCGCTTAGAGCGGGCGCGAATGCATCAAACTAGTTCTTTCCCGCGTTTGTCGCATTCACATTGCCTAGATGATTGAGTACGCAGGCACGAAAAACCTGCAACCCGTGCTAACCATCCCATAATTCGCCCTATAATTGGACTGGATAACAACCGCGTATGCAGAAAGCGTGTTTGGGCGGTCAGCAACTCACCAGACAAGCTGGCGAGCATCCCAACTTCGTAAATGCAGACACGGTACGACCTTAGATACTTGACTGGTCGAGTTCGTTCTTACGAAGCCCAAATATAAAGGGTAGAATGCATTGAGGCTGTTAGGTTAGTGACATATCGGGCTTAAATGCGGCAAGTTGAACTGGTTGGTCGAGTCGCGTATGGACGGACATCTTATTATTATATCTAGGGTTTAACGTCCCGAAACCACGCTATGATTATGAGAGACGCAGGGCTTCGGAAGTTTCGGCCATCGGGTGTTGTTTAACGTGCACTGACATCGCACAGTACACGGGCCTCTTGCATTTCGCCTCCATCAAAATGCGACCGCCGCGGCCAGGATCGAACCCGCGACCTTCGAGTCAGCTGTCGAGCACCGTAACCGCTTCACCACCGCGGCGGGTGGCGACGCCACCTAGAAGTTTCCGCACCATTCGCCGTGACGCCACATATTTTGACGGTGCCTTCCATGGCCTACGTAGTTCCTAATCGGTAAAAATGAAGTACATTGACCTCTGAGGGGCCCATAGACTTAACATACCAAGTTTGAGGAAATTCCGTTGAGCCAATGGCGTCAAAATACGATAAGTACGCTTTGAAATCCGTGACGTCACGCACGGAGATTCCGGCGCGAAATTTAAAAATGAAACTTTGAACTTGATTTTCTCCTCTCTTAATAAACCTATGATGGTGAAATTAACGGCATTAGAGTTCTTAGAGTACAATTTATCAATCTAAACCTATTCATTGTTTCTCTTTAGTGTCCCTTTAAAGTGGAGCTTCGGGTCTGGCAGGTCACTGCCCCGTTACCAAGGGCAAGTTCGCAGCAACCATCCATCCATCCTTCTAGATTAAAAGGGGAGGGGGCAATTACTGCAAATAAAGGTATAACCTATTTTGTGGAAAGTGTTAAAAATAGTTCGCCTCTAGAGGATAACGAGATAACAGAAGCTTTAAAATCGCTGATACTGCGAGTTTAGTAGCGGCTGGCTGTGCTCAACTTCGCGCTGTAAGGCCACAGATCAGAGCTATCTTTTGCAACGCGAGTCGCGAGTGCGAGCCATCGCTTCTCCGGTGTCAAGATTACGACGTTACCGGAAGGGCGCGATCGTTCAACGTCCCGCATGCTGGTACACTGACGTGGTCATTCATACATGAAGCTTTCTCAGCTCGCAACACGAACAAAAAAAAAAAGCAAGTTGTTTGAAGCACATACTTTTAAATATGATTGATAATTAGTTATCCGTAGAAATAATTTGTCCGCGACGTTGTAATTGAGCGTTGTGTATCACGAACCGGGTTTCAATTCTTCGCGACATTTGACGGGATTTTACGAAGGCAAGATTCATGCGTTGTCGTTGACAAACGCCAAACAGTCACATGGGCGTGCGCGGGGTTCTCTATTAGTGGGGAAGAGGGGGTGCAAGTTTCACCGTAATGCACTCCCCCACCCTTGTCGAGTCCGAAAGAAAAACGAGCTTCGCACTGGATGCAAAAAAAAAAAAAATGAAAACGAAGCAATGACATGTTTCTAACAACAGCCTGCCTTTGGTCCCCGGATTACCGGGGGTAAAAGTGCGAAGTGAGCGGTTCTTTGAATGCAACATCAGGCCCAGGGGGTCCTCAGACGTCATTATCGTTAAAAACCTGCATGGCCTTAACCTTGCGCATTAAACAATGACGTGTAGTTCCGACTGCGTAACTAGATGAGGCTTACTTGGCGCCACCTTCTAGATAATTTGGTGCCCCCCACCCCCCAACCCCACCCCTGCACGCATGCCAGTGGTACTTGATTAGTATGACATGGTTACTAGCTTAAAGGGAGACGTGGACGAGAGGAAGAACACGCGACCACGCTTTCTCCTTCTCGTCCCCGTCTCCTTTTACGCTAGTATCCATGTCATACTATTCTCGGATATATCAACAAGTCCAACTTTCCGCCCTAACTGGTCCTTGATGTTTGTTTCTATAACTCCTGTCATCGTTTACAGGAGGTCCCAACTCCTTTTTCAACTACGAGACCACCCTTCTCCCGTAAGTGCATAGCATATCTTGTAATGAGTAGTGACGTAACAGTGACGTAGCGATTGTTGCAAGCGTCCTACGCTGCCGATATTGCAGCTGATTGCCCGGCTGTTCGTGATACGCGATCGCGAGTTGCTGATCGTTATGTATGTTTTCTTTCTACGTGGTCTTTAAAAGCCGAAGCCTTTGAAAAACTTCGTAGCATGCAGCTCTGAATCAATTGTTGTTTTTGTAACCACCGGGTGGTAATTTACGAACACCGAAATAACGGCACACGTTGAAGTGCAGCCACAGCTGCTCGTACTCGAACCCAAGACCTTGTGAAAAGCAGCGGGACATGATAGCCACCGGCCTTGACGTTTGTTATAAACATCAAGATATGCTTTCACAGTTAGGGTCATCGCGGTAAAGATTTGTACAGTGTATAGGCTTCGTTTATCACATATCTTCGTCATTTCTTTATCATATTGATTTATTGATGTGATACTGACTGACATACTATTGTACAAACATGAGTGCTATACGAACTGGGCTGGGTCCTCTGTAAGGCTCTGGGCCTTTAGTACCAACATTCCATTGTTTCTTGTACAAGGAAACGACAACGCAATCTTGAAACTCAACTCAATATGCTCTTGTTATTGAGGATAGGTTAATGATAATAATTGTTGGGGTTTTCCGTCCCAAAACCAATATATGATTATGAGGGACGCCGTAGTGGAGATCTCCGGAAATTTCGGACCGTACGGGGTTTCTTAACGTGCACCTAAATCTAAGTACACGGGCCTCAAGCATTTCGCTTCCATCGAAGCGCGACCGCCGCGGCCGGTATTCGATCCCGCGACCTTCGGCTCAGCAGTAGAGTATTGAGGAGAGGTTGGCGGCAAGTCGCGTGGCCGTCCGCTTATTCCGTGGAGATGAATTTCGTAGTGGATCAGCTGCCAAACTGGCATCGTACGTCAGACCCTGTTGAGCTGATTTGCAACAGCGTTTAGCCTGTTACCATATTAAGGAATGCTTTTCTGGCGAAAACTAAATCGAGTATTGAGCCCTCTACCAGCCGAAGAAGACTGCCGAATAAAACATTCTTTCCGTTCTGATAGATCTTGTTTATTGTCGCGATTTCCAGAAAGTCTTGTCTCACGAGAAACCGTCAGGTTTTTAAACATCTGTGAAATGGTAATAGTCGATCATTTCAGCGTTGTAATCGCTTTGCTACTGTATTTGCCGCTTTTACGATGCTCTGTCAAGTGACAACTCTACACCAACTCAAATATACCTATGAACTTGTAAAAAGCCCATAGAAAGAATATAGACTGCTTTACTTGCATACTTGGTGTATTAGACCATCCGCTATCTGTGAACATCTCATAAACATTTACTAAAAGCTCACTAAGCTCGAGAATATCTCCGTAATTAACCTCCCTGCTTTTCCTCCCTCTAAAGGAATGTCCACGGGCAACTTACAGACTATACAGGCTGTTGGTTCGTTAGTTACGTTTAGTTTGGTCTTACGATCAAGCAAAGCACAGTTTGTATATCTGGTAAACAAAAACATTGTGACCTTTTTCGATGCAATTCGTAAAGCAGCAGCGGTCTCTCTCAATGACTAGTAAGGCATCTCTGTATAGCCCTAAGAAAGTTCGAGCGAAGCGGTTATTCGTATTAAGCGGGTTCGTTGTACCGACAGTTTGTTATACCGGCGACTTGCACGCCACTTACGGTATATCAGAGGTCAAAACACTTGGCGAACAGTTTAGATGTGTGGTTAGCTTGCTTGTGACCTTGCCTTTTTTTTTTTTACACCATGGTTAATAAGATTGACTGACCGGTGCCGAATGTGAAGTTGCACCTCAGGCTTGTCTCATCGATGTCGACACCGCAAGATGCACTTTCGATCGCGATCGAGTCCGACCGCGAATGCCTATACCTTCCGTATATTTGCGCGAATAAGCTGATAACAATCAACGAATTCGATTCCAAGCTGGATCGATCCCGATCGAAAGTGCTCCCGTATTACTGTAGCTCTAGTCTACGCACTGGCGTCTACAAGTGCGTTATTACGGACATGAGCGTTAATTAGTTAATTTTCTCTGTGTCACCTGCTCCGAGACACTTTTTAGCAGTCGCGCACATAACGAACACGGCGGTAATTCACCAAGGTCACGTTACCACAAGGTCAGGGTTGTTATATGTATGCACTTACGTTCCTTGACTCGCCAGTACCACAGCTGCCAGGGCGAATATCACAGTCCTTCCGAACCACGGGTTACCAACGGTGGTCCTACCACGAAGTTTCCGACTTGTAGCGTCTCTGTCGAAGCTCTCAACACCACAAGTTTCACTTTTCAGCCGTCTTCCACAAACGGTGTCGTCGTCCCGCAGGCGATCGAACGTCGAACTAGCACAAGACATCGCACCCTCAAGTTCCATGACGTCCCGTTTCGTTTGGTGATGAAACTCCGGAACCAACAGGTGGAATTGGTTGCGTTCTTCCCCGTCCGAAGCAAAAAAAAAACCTTCGGAGAGACGCTCGCCTGGCCGTAAACAACGCGATGTATCCAAGGGTTTTGTCGATCGCTTCCTCGATCGAATTCAAGGTGCGCAGCGTTCGAAGGTTTTTCTTCTCGTTACTAGCCGCCGGTGTTGCTGCCGTTCACGTAGGTTGCGATGGCGCCGAGCCGGCATTTATAACGACGACGTCTTTTCAGCGAGGAAATTAAGTAGTACTGGACGCGCGCGGAGTTCTAGCGGCGAGCAGCGTCATTCCCCCGCGGGCAACGCGAGGAATATGTCCAGAGGAACGCACACGCCGGCACCGACGGTAACTCAAGACCCTCGACGCGATGAAGGACTACGTCAACCGACTAACAGCGGTCTGCGGTGGCTGGAATCTCATTTCGCTGCGGCAAGAGCGCGTACGGGAAAGAGTTTTTCGACGCCAGAGAGGAAGAGGAGGAAGAGTACGTTCGCGTAGCGTCGAGGAAGAAGGGGAAAGGACCAAATGTCGTCCGACCAGTTTTGCCCTTTTATTTCTTTCTACGTGTGTTTTACGCCGCCGGCTCTGTACGATTTGTGTCTGTTCTGATGATTTCTGCTGTTTTTGTTACCCGGCGTCGTCTGCTCCCGTTGGTCTTCTTCTTCCTCCTCATCGTCTGTCTGCCATGCGTTCTTCGTGTGTTTAGGTTCCGTTTGATGTACTTGGCCGCCCTATCTTTAGGCTATCTTCTCAAGAATCTAGAAACGACGATGGAGAAGAATAATGCTAGTTATGACCGTCCTCTTCTTTTCTCTTCCTCTTCTTTTTTTTATGTGTGTACACGTTTTACGACGCTTCGAGCCCTCTACTACGGTTCGTCTGCTCATTCCTGATCGTCTGATGTCTGATCTTCGCTGGACGTCATTTTTCCGGACTGTATTTTCTTCGTGGCCCTGTATTATATCATCCAATGACTTCCACTTAATTGGAACCAATTACGCGCGAGTGAGTGAGTGAGTGAGTGAGTGAGTGAGTGAGTGAGTGAGTGAGTGAGTGAGTGAGTGAGTGAGTGAGTGAGTGAGTGAGTGAGTGAGTGAGTGAGTGAGTGAGTGAGTGAGTGAGTGAGTGAGTGAGTGAGTGCATGCGTGCGTGCGTGCGCGCGTGCGTGCGTGCGTGCGTGTGTATATGTTTGTGTGTTGGGTGTTTGTGTGTGTGTGCTTCAGTTTTATTTCTTCTGCTTCGCCGATCGCACTCACCACGACAACTGGTAACACAGAACTATTCTAGGCACTACAAACAGAACGCTAGAGACGAGAAAGTGAAACGGCCATTTAAGGCAAGAAGCGTCTAACCTTTGTTTCAGTCTCTCCCACCTTCCGTATGAGCATTTCATTCACTTTACTCCTACGAAAAGAAACAGAATATGAGGAGGTGTAAACAGTTTCGTCGCAAACGGGATGGGTGCGAACACCCATGCGGAAAGAGCACAGCCCGCTTTCGTGTCGTCTGCTACTACCTCGTTCCGGCTGTTTCGTACAATACAACTGCGTTTCCGTTTGTCAGTTTCATTTCCGTTTTCCTTCGACATTCAATTCTTCCCACGCCCCGAAGTAAAGCGTTCGCCACACTGGCGCCTGATTCTAATACGGGACGTCCTGAAGGAAAAAAAGAAGACGTACGTAGTTCTATATTTGGTATGCAATACCTGCAATACAGCGCTCGCCTGCAGTATACAGGTGTCACGCCATTTCTTTTGCTTGCGCGCGTGGGAAATTACAACTGGTAAGCGAATGGCCTTTGCATTCATTCATTCGTCTTCGCATGTATTCAATTGGTGACCTGATTCATTCATTGATTGATTCATTCATTCATTCATTCATTCATTGATTGATTGATTGATTGATTGATTGATTGATTGATTGATTGATTGATTGATTGATTGATTGATTGATTGATTGATTGATTGATTGATTGATTGATTGATTGATGTGTGTTTGTCCGCACTTGAACCATTGGGACTGTATTGGCCCAATATCAACGAAAAGCCAACAAGCGTTTGGCACTCTTAGTGAAGAGTCCATGGAAGGTGTTTCAGATAACAGTTTCAAAAATTCTAAGGCATAGGGTTTCCGATAAAAAAGAGCAAATTTCATTAGGAAGTAAACCGTCAGGCGTTCATAAATATGATAATTCAATATCAATTCAATATCATTCAATATAGGTCAATTCAATATAGGTCTTCTCATTATTACTCTATCTAATCACCTCACGGTGCATGTTGCAATGACGGACTGTAGCCGGTTTTGCTGGCATACTTAACTTAATAAAAGAAAAAACAGCAAAAGAAAGGCATATACCGCTCTTTCCTCAGACCACACCAAACTTCATAGGTGTATTTGACGTGATTTTGGGCAACTTGCGCTATGAGTTTTTTTAGCATCACTCATCCACTAAGTTCCACTAAGTTGGTTAACGTTGCGTGTCCATCAAATCCACATTATGCTGTATATGGCTTCCTAGTCCCACTGTGCTTCCAATTCTAACACTAATAAAAAGCGTTGTGTTCTGACGTGAAGGAAACGCGCTATTATTATTTTTTACTATTTTTTTCCCTAGCACTGCATCATATCGTCCAATGACTAACACTTAATCGGGACTAGTTGCATATCGAGGACTCATCAAATGGCCTTATTCTAATACGCATTCCCGCGCAAATAAAAGTGACACATTTAATTTAACTATAAGTTGTGTGTGTCCCCGCGCAAGTGAGATCGTCATATAAAAAAATTCGACCAGTTCCGCTTCGAGGACACCGACGAAGCAGCGAAACTGGTGGCGTTCCCTTCGTCATGCTAACGAATTTCTATGTTTTGCAAGTCTTTCAGGTATGTCGTATCACTGCTCTTTATTAAGCACTCTTTGTTAAGCTTTGAGGTGGTATAGTGTAGTTTTATTGCATCTTGACCATGCCACTCTTATGCATAGGTTTACAAAGAAGCATTCGCTTAAGATGCTCCGATATGCTGTATTACCGATGTTTATTAAACACGCTTTGTTAAGCTTTGAGGTTGTGGTATAGCCACCCCCTTTTATAGCCACAAAGTATCACGTGACAGTGGTGTGACTATGGTAACGCGCACGCCATTTGTTGGCCTAACTGTTGCCTTCTTCCTTTTTAGTAGAAGTTGTGTGCAGTGGGATTTACCCAATTTCTGTGCCGCATACGCGTTTACGATGATGATAGTTTTCTGATAGGCCGCGCAGTTTCTGTGGAACATACCCGTTTGTTGGATTAACTGCAGCTGTTGCCTTCATGTTCAGTGGACGATGTAGTGGTGAGAAGTGCGATTTACCCAATGTCTGTGGCGCATACCCGTTTATGATTCCCACAAGCGCGTTACCACGGATCCCGGACATGAAAGAAAGTTCGGGGCCCCAAAGCCCTTTGCGTGTGCTCGCTTTGGGTCAAGCAGGAGCTAGGAGGTTTCAAATGGGGTCTGCGGCGCTTTGGACACTCCCCCTATTCTGGATCACTCAAGTCTGGGCCAAGAGCCATCGCTTCAGTGGGCACCGTACGTCATGTTTGTTTGACCCAAAGCTTTTGGGGCGCAAGCTTTGGGGCTCCCGCTAAATTCGTGAAATAGCGTCCCCAACGAAAAACCCAAACGCTGTTTGGGTCTCGCGCATACGCAGTGGCCGCGACGCTATTTCTTTGGGGACTCGACCAAGAGCAACTTCGCTGTTAAAAGCTTTATCGATTAATGAGTTTACGTTGGACTGACAGGAAAGTAATAAACACTTGTACCAAGCTTACATAAACCCCTGTCAGAACGATAAGCATGTGATACGTCTAACACAAGTATTTATTAGGCTAATACAAATATGTGTTGTAATTTTCGCTGGGCAGACGAGCAGACGAAACCGACATTTCGAAAAAGAAACTTGCGTTCGTGTTTCTGTAAATGTTTACTGCATTTTAACGGTGACAGTTCGAGTCAATTAAAGTACCCTGACTATTTATGAAGTCAATGCGACTTGAATGAAAAGCCGGCGTCTCGTAAAACCACGAATTAATAATAAAAAAAGTTACGAAGAAAAGGTACAAAACTTCATAACTGCCTTAAACGCATTGTCGAAGCCGTGCAGTCGTGGCCGAGTGGTTAAGGCGATGGACTCGAAATCCATTGGGGTTTCCCCGCACAGGTTCGAATCCTGTCGGCTGCGTAACTTTTTTTTGTATTACTTTCTTTTTATTTAAACCTTTTACTAGTCGAATTTGATCTCTCAACTCGGTAATTCGCTTAGGTTAATGAGAAAAAGACGCTTAGCAATATTTTAAACTCCTTACATCTTGGTCACTGGTGAAGGTAACTTTGTAGCTTTATTCACAGCTTCATTTCGTCATTCAACAGGGAGTTCATATTTATGCACCTGGCACAAATGCTCCAATGCACGTCATAGCCGATTTTGACATCGTTGTGTGAAATTAAGGTCCTTCTCGCAAGCGAACTGCAACTGCATCCCAGAAAGCGACAGGAGGTACTGGCTGGTTCTGGACATGTATTGTGTCGCCATCTGTCGCGTCTTACAATAACAAAATATCGGATGTGCTGTCCTCTCTCGGTTGAGGTTCACAGTTTGTACAGATCGTGCATGTTTAGCAATAATTGTAATATAATTACTGCTAAATTTGAGACTGCGTGTTTCCTTATTTGCTCATCATTTCAAAAATTATTGCGTTTGGTTCTATGTATAGCTTCCAAGACTATCAACACAGCTGACGCTGCGTTGGTTATCTCGGAGGCTAGGCTCTTTTTCATGACATTTTTCTAGACCTCCGTGCAATGACGCTACATTTCAGCTAATTCTTTATTGGTGCATATATTCATGTGGACGCCTTGAGTAAAATTATTTTTCTATGCTTTAATTGCGTGTTCACACTGTTATGACGTTGTTATAGCAAAACCAAGTGAAACGTTTTGTTTTGTATATTGTCGCCATCTACCCCTGTTGATCATAACTAAGTGTCGGATGTGCTGTCCTCTCTCGGTACAGGTTGACAATTTGTATAGGCCTGCCAGCGAAATAATGTTGCGTTTCGGTTTGTTTCAAGGAGGTTTAAAAAACCTCCTTGGTTTGTTTATAGCTTTCACATGAAACTCCATGAGCTTTCAAGAGCAACAACGTAGCTGACGTGACGTAGGTAATTTCGGAGGCTGCACCACGTACAGTGACGCCATCACCTGGCGAGTGCAGCAACGGCGGCCAACCAGCAAATAAGTGCACGTCTTTGTTTACATATTAGCTAATACAAACTTTTCATTCTTTGCTCATCACACGTCATAGCGAAGTCAGCCTCCGAAACTACGAATATATTTTTGGGCAGCGTTGGCAATTTCGGAGGCTACACTCTTTTTCTAAGTAGTTTTTCAAATATACGTACGATGCCGCTGCGGTCCAACACATGCTTTGTGGCGCACATTTTGAACTACTTGTTCGGTACGAATGAATGTTTCGTTCGTATCTTCCACGCTTAAATTTGCGTACATGTTAGCTAACCCCGTTTTTTCGCCGATATGCGTCCTAGGTCACAGCGAAGTTACTGTGTTCCTTCATGATTTTCGCGTCGTTTCGATAATAGCTTATTACAATACGACATATGCAAGTGAGAGGGAACACGATGGACTTGAATGAATGAATGAATGAATGAATGAATGAATGAATGAATGAATGAATGAATGAATGAATGAATGAATGAATGAATGAAAGGCTTGAATTTTGTTCTCATTGAGTTCAGAGAAAAGCCAAGGCAAGCTTAGGAACTGCAGTCTTGAAAGTGACCGAATGTTTCAGTAGTAGCGCGCTGACAGAAAGCTGTTTCATACATACATACATACATACATACATACATACATACATACATACATACATACATACATACATACATACATACATACATACATACATACATACATACATACAAGCTTGAATTCCGCACCTCCTAATGAATATGTATGTGCAACTGAATTAAATGGGCGTGTTCTGCAATTATGTGTGGGACAGTTTCATCAGCATGGTCCTTCAACCGACTCTAACTGGCGTGTTTCGAAAATGATCTGACATCAACGCACATGTCGAACTAGTCGATCGCAAGAATTCAATGTTTATTATTATTCTGCTGAACAGAAAAATCCTCTCCCGACGTTAACTCAAACATTCCTCAGAAAGCATACGACCGCAAAGACGCCAAGAGAGCTAAATTTGTGTGTTTGTCAAAGCGTACAAAGTGCTACATACTTTCGAACATATCATAATTTGCACTCCTATTATTTCGTATTCTCACCATCGCTTAGTTAACTGGCGTGATCCACAATGAAGGGATGAAAGGGACACTCTAGGGACATCGGTTTCCATTTTGTCAGCGAATGTAACAACTCTTTCTCTAAGTTTTATCGTGCCCAAGTGTTCGCACAGCTATATCGACCGCACTGCTCCGAAGCAAAAGTAAAAAAAAAAAGAAAAAAAACCTCAGATATAATGATGACGACTTTCCTGGCGCCCTAGAGCCATCCATCGGTAAAAAGCGAAACAGAAACAACCACTACCGAAGCTACAACAATCAGGTGCTGCCACCAAACGATAAACGGATGAACTAAAAGCTTCTCTACGTTTCCGCGTTCAGCACGAGCGTCAGTTCCGCTTTAGGCTCGCTGGCTTCCTCCTAGCAACAGGACGATAAACAACCTGCCTCCCCCACACCCTCGTAAAAACAAATAATTCCCTCCGATGACGTCCGACGTTCTTGAAAAAGCGCCGGCGGCTAGTGTCCGTGAAGGTCTTTTCAGCCGCATAAGCCGGGCATACGCCGTTTTAAACGGACACGCATGCGCAAAAAACCGCGCGCGCGTGTACTGTGTTCACCCTGTTCGTCAGTTGATACACGTACTGCTCCGTTAGATACAGTGTATACACAGAGAACCCAGACGGTGTTGCGCAAGGCATCGAAAAGCGCCGGCGGTCTGCGGTGTTGCAATGGCGTTGAGCTAGCCGTCCGGGTCCGCTTTATTATTCTTGTCTTTCTCGCCAGCAGCGGTTTTTCCAATATCGAGGCCGGTAACTATGCGTGGCAGTTGGAGCCAGGGAACGTACATTTGAAGGAGATTGGCGGAGACACTGCGTTGGAGGGGAAGTGAACGTATATAATAAACGCGAGCGCTGTCGTAAAAAAGAGACGGGGAAATAAAGAGGAAGAGCAGCGAACGGGGAATGTAAACATGACACAGAGACCCGCATTCTGAGCGGCGGCGACGCACCTTCCCCACCCATGCCTCCTCCCTAACCCCCTCAGCTATATCGATCTGGGGATACGCGCTTCGCATGTGGCAACGCCAAGCGTTGCCGCCGCCAACTAGCGTCGACGGCGTTGCACCGATCCAACACAAGACCCGGCTGAAAACCGGTGTCGTTATACGTCGCGGGGGACGGCTACTCGATTTACCAGCCCCCGTCGGCGCTCCTTTCTTTATTTGTTTCACGAGGAAGCGCCCGAGCCATAGCGAAGTACACACACACGCAATATTTGCCGATGCAAAACGCGTTTTTCTTTCGCGTCGGCTGCAGCAAGCGGCGGGCGAGACGCATCAGAGTTCTTGAATCAAGCGAGTTGAGAAAGTCCCCATCAGCTCCAAGTATCAAAATCTAAACACGCCATTGACATAAATTTTTGAACTCTTTTTTAATGTTCGCGTCATCTGTTGACGAAAAAGCAAACTAATAAATTTAAAGTAATATAATTAAACATGTAACAACGACGTATTTTTGTTTTAAATTATTACCCCTAGATGGCGCGACAATTTGCAAGTTTGAGCAAAATTGGCCACTGGTATGTTTGGGTTGTGGAACGTAGTTTCGCGACTCTTACGCTTGAATAGCTCTGGTGTAGGGAGGGATAAGGCTGGTCACGTGACCGAGCCCCGCGCGGCGCATGCCGGGACGGGAGCTGTTCAGGCGGTCGCCATTTTGGAAGCGCGGTGTGCCCGTAATGTCGACGCACCAGCGGGCTTCGGACAACGACGCGTGGGCCCTCCTGGCCCTCAAGTCGGCCCCTTCGAGCCCGTCGCGACTCCAGTGGAACCCGGAACGCACGGGTGCGGCCATCGCGAAGCTCGAAGGTCGCGAGTTCGAGTACCTGATCCGCCAGAAGCGCATCTCCATCGGCCGCAACAGCAGCCGCGGCGAGGTGGATGTAAATATGGGCCACTCCAGCTTCATCTCACGCCAGCACCTCGAGATTTTCTACGAGTGCGCGCACTTCTTCATGGTTTGCAACGGCAAGAACGGCGTATTCGTGGACGGCGTGTTTCAGCGAAAGGGCGCAGCGCCCTTGCCGCTGCCCAAGACGTGAGTAGCGATGTTTTCGTACACGTTTAACGTCGCCGGGACCGTGTATGTAGCTGCCGACGAGAAACCATGTGTGCCATTAGGCCTGACCAACACATGGTCTGGGGGGTGCGCTTGTTGCTATGCGTGTTCGCGTCGCCGTATTGCCCGCTTAGCGCGGTGCGCCTTCATTTTTCTTTCCGCGATTGAATACCCCCCTCTTCGCTAACGTCTTCCCGAATCGTAGTTGCACCAGGGGTTCGAACCCCCTACCTACACGCGGTCGCTTCTTGATTGCCTGCGTTTGGTTTGTTGTTGTTACCGATCGTGGCCAATTTGTTTACACTTGCGTCCCGGCTGTGTTAGGTGGTAGTGGGCGAGGAGGTTTTCCTTGTTTACCGTACTCAGCCACCCCCACGGCTGACATTGAAAAACGAGTTTAGGCTATGCTCGTGTCGCCAGCCGCGTGCTTAATCTCATTTTTGTTGCTTACCCAATCGTTGTGCCTAAAGCGTATTGCGTGTTATACGATAACTATTAGTAATAGAAGGGGAACAGTTCTCGCGACCGAACTGCGTACAACATGGGGTCGACCCTTTTCGCGTATCGAATACGGGTCGCGTTGCACGGAACGTGTTCGGGGTCCACACCTTTTCATTCATTCGGCGGTCGGGCCGAGCCTGGGTGCCCTTTCCACGGAAAAAAGCCGTGCCATTTTCATCTTAGTCGCCAGTGGCATCATCACACCCTCTACTTCGTGCCAAGCAGTCACAACTACTTGTTCCTGTTTTGTTGTTCATCAAACCCCCTCCCCCTGCCCCCTTCATCCTCACATCTCAACAGTTTTTATTATCTCCGCACCGTTTCTCCTAACTTCCTCCTTTTGTGCGTCTCTTTTTGTAATCGTGTTTGCTGCGCCTGCCGGCTTCGCGACGTAGTAGCATAGGTTCGAGTTTTGCGTATCCATCCCCGGTCTCTCTTTCTTTTTTTGTGTGTGAAGAGAGAGATAGACTACGCCGCGTCAACAGCGTTTTCAGGGGGGGGGGAAAGAAGGTGGGGGGGGTGGAGGTAGTAGCAGTGGAGTGACATATCCATAGGGCCAATGGGGACGTTTTTCCGCTTCCGGCGACGGTGGCGGTTCCTGGAGCTGGCGGTGATTGACTGGATTTTGGATTTCTGCTGGAGGCGAGCCAATCCGAAAGGAAAAAATCCAATATGGCCGCGCCCGTTCGCGGTCGCTTCCTCGCTCGTGGTGCCGCCGGCCCCGCGGCCGCGACGTCGGTTTCGAGCGTTTGCGCACTAATTGCTACTGCACTGTCTTCTCTCTTTATTGCCGATGTACGTACGTAATGTGTGTAGTTGTTTTTCTGCTTCGTTGTAGCCTCTGTGGTAGCATGGCGAATGGTGGCGAGCGGCGCCGTCGCAGCTGCATAGCAGCCGCTTTCGGCGCTCGCTCGAGAAGCAAAAAGCGCATATAACTTTCTTCACATGACATTTTATTGAAGGAAACGTAAATTGCTGCACGTTTAGGCAATATTTGGGCTATAATATCGGTAACAATAACAAAAGAAAACGAAAAAGATTCGAAATACTGCTGTGGTAAAACCTGAATACAGGAATGCGTACATCGAGCACGCGTACAATATAAATAGGATACGAAAACGCATAATACAGCATAATACAATCACATAAGCAGGGTAAGCATATAAAGTGCTACATCAGCGTAAATAAGTGTATACATACGAGTTGTACAGATTATGACTAGCAGCATGAAGCGAAACAATCCCGCGCATTGAAATATATCATAACAAAACAAGTTGTTCGAATGGTTGGTGCATACTGTGCAAAAGATAATGACGCAACGCAAGCCGAAGAAAACAAGGGGTATAGGAAAAACACCCTTTCCTTGTACTTTTTTTTTATTGCCCTGCGTTGTGTCACTCCCTTTTGCACATACACACACACACATACTTTTGCATATATGTACACAGAAAGTGCACCTAACAGTCATAGCCTTGGCTCATGTAGACGAACCCATGGAGCATAAGTAGATCAATGTCATAATATGCTGCAGTGCTACAGCATATTATTTTGTAAAAGCAGTGAGACAAATCTACCATTTGGCTCAGCTATCCCTGATCATGTTTTCCTCCAGGTAAATGTGTTGCAGGCAAGCTCACGTGATGTGAACAAGACACGCGATGCTTTAATTTTCAAGTAATAAAGGGAGAAGAAACGCAACGAAGAAGTGGTCTAGACTAAGTTGCAGAGGTGACCTTTGAAATTTGTGGAAACATTGTGGTTGTGACTGGTGAACAACAGGAATGATCACAGGTCATTAGTCAAGTTGGAAGTGGTGCGAAATACTCAAGGTAACATGAAATATACACGAAGATAAGCATCTTATCAAAGAAATAAGTAGAGTAAAGTGCAAAGTTGAACGCAGCTTCCCTATTATTTTTCTACCAGGTATCATGTTGGATCCATCACAATGTCAGAAGATTTTCTGAGCAGTACTTAAATTAGCAGATGGGGAACGCTGCACAGTTTCATCATAATGTGTCATTAACTAGAACTGCATCGCTTGTCATTCGTTGGTTCAGGAAGTGGAATGTCGGAGTTTGCAGAGTTTAGTTAAACAAGAAACACAGTTGCTCTACACAAACAGTACGTTGTGAATAGTTTCAGTGAGTATGGATGCACTGCTTCTATTTCAAACTAACATGCATGTCAACCGAGTCGCAGCTTCTGCACAAACCCCTCTGGAATCCTCACAGAGCTGAGCACTTCATCAATGTATCTTTTATGCCTGTGAATAGCTGACACCATCAGTTCTTTGCAGTGGCACAACAGTCATGACCAGAGGTTGTAATTGAAAAGTGACAGAGCCCCTGGGTGCTGAAAATCTTTTGGACTTGGCTGAGCACCTGAATCATGCATGCTTCAACCTTCGTGGCCCGTCGCAGTGGTCTAGTGGTTACGGTGCTCAACTGCTGGCCCGAACGTAGTGGGATTGAATCCCGGCTGCATATCAATGGATGCAATATGCTTGAGGCCCATCTGCCTAGATTTAGGTGCACGTTAAAAAAAACGCCAGGTGCTCAAAATATCTGAAGTGCTCCACTACTGCATGCCTCATATTCGTATCATGGTTTTTGGACATAAAACCTCCACATTTTTTATTAATCAACCTATTTTTGCAACGTTCATTGTGAATTAATCACACTGTTACTGTTTGTAAAGACTGCTTCAGTGTAAAACGAGTCGTCAGTATTATATAAATTTTGGCATTTTTTGGGAGGCTGGATGTTTGATTGCCTTCCAAACCATGTCAAGCAAACAGAAAGAAAGCAGAACGAGCAGGGTTTTCCAGTGCATTTTGGGAAGTGTTGGCATTTCCAATACTAAAGCAATCCAGAACCTCTGGTTGTAATACTCATGCTGATAGGGGCACACAAGGCTTCAAAAAAAAGTTAGTCGGTTAAACTTGTATAATACAAAAGTAACGCAGCAGGAGCAAAAGTAGTCAATGCATTACATACAACCACAGCAGAATTATAAATACACATATATAAATATATACCTACATAAAATATACATATATACATAAAAATACGTACATATACACATAAAAAAAGAAATAGTGCAACACATCTAAAAAATGGATAGGAAATGGGTGCAGAAGGCTGCACTAGAAATCCAATTTACATAATCATGTTCTAGAAAGGCACAGGATAAATTTAGCCTGCTACTTTACGTTATTGCTGGCAGAAGCACTGTGCCTTGACTTTGTTTCTCGTGTGTTTTTGTTTACAAATGTAATGTGCCAATGTAGCCTTGTGCGGCAGAATATTAAGAAATTTCTCAGTGCAGCCAACTGAACAGAAAATAGCTTGCCGGATTGGCATCCTTTCCACCAGATTTTTGCACACATTGGAAAAATGTGCACAATAGTTGATTTCATGTCTGAAGGCCGAATCTAATTCCTTTATGTAATTCAGACATGATTCAGAGGTTACTGCAATGGAACCGAGGAGTTTCTCGGGTACACCACTTTCCTTGAGTAGTGCAAAGAATTGGTGTCGTCCATGGAGAGAGCCTCCATCCACTTCAAGGAGTGTTCTCTCACATATGCACTCACTAGTCCTCAGTTCAAGAAAGCTGTTCACAAGAGTACCAGCGACATGGTACACAACATTTTCATACACCATGTCGGTCGCATCTTGTGAAGATGCCTGCACATCAGATGAATCAGAGGCCTGCTGCGTGCTGTGGCTTGTGGTTGGTGTGCTGCTATAGTTGACAACAATGCAGATGCACTCTCCAAGTTGTTGAGGAAAGCAATTGTTGTCACCTCACAGTTTCCTTGAGAAAGCTTGAAGAGCTTGCCAATCCAAATATGTTTTAGAGCCGCCACGAATTGGTACACATTTGGTGTCTCATTGCAGCCATGTTTTTGACAAATGATTCCAAAAAAGTTTTCTAGGGGATCTTGCTGCAATCAACGTGTGAAAAGATGAGTGAAATCAAAGTCCTCTTTTAAACCAGTCCACAGCAACAACAAGGCTTTGATTCTAATCTGCCAACCTTTAACAGTGCGCGGCTGCTTGTCCCGAGGACTACCAAAGTGCCATTGGGCAATCCAACTGATGCATGACTCAAGGGAAGCACGGTGTTCCGACCCATCAATCATTGCATACCGCAACTTATCATCCTGATTTTTTGGGGTCGAACTGTTCTGGCTGTCAAAAATCTTATCCATTCTTTCTGTGAACAGAGCTGTAAATTTAGCATCAAGAGGAAGCTCTTGAATGGCAATGAGAGTGGGGAGTGCCACAGAGACAGATTCACTGAATACTTGTGTGGCATACTTCACTCTTATGTCAGCCACGGCCGCTGGATGAAAAAGCGCACTTTTTATCCAGCGGCCGTGTGTCAGCAAAGGGCATCTTGTAGATATGTTGCTCTTTGAGCTTCCTTAGCAATCTTTCTTTTTTAGATGTTCAGTTGGTGTGTTAGAGGCGTGATTTGCGAGTATTTTTGTAAAAGGTTTCAATGTACGCCCAGTCAACAACCTCGGAGCCAATCGTGAGCTTGTGTTTTCTCAAATTATTCCGCGTGCATTTTATCAGGTGTGGGATGTCAAACATGAAGTATAGTTTGCAGTTGTTGACAGTAAAACATGGTTCATGAAGAGAATGGATCAGCATTCTTGACAGGCTGACATTGTTTGACCCTTGATCATAGATGACCACTTTTACCAAAAGACCTTTTTTTTTCAAGCTGCATAATTACATCTAATAGCAGCTTGTGCATTGCAAGAGCTGACGTTGCATTGCGGGACACTGCAAAGGCTACTGGCTGCATCCAAATTCTCGATATGCCAGACACAGCCATTAGAATGGCTGCATTTGCCACACGAGAAGTCCTTGTGTTTCCATCATATGTGTAGCCAATCACTATATCTTTTGATTGATCGTACATCAAATGTCTTTTCAAGGCTATTTAATCGAATAAAAGACAGCATGCTTTGTCTTGCAGAGGCCAAGCTTTAATGATTGATTCTATTGCATCCATGGCACCTGGAATGATACCAGGTGTCATTGGGATGTCTGCCAGCCAGCACCTGAGTGTCCCGCACATGTGGCAAGTGAAGCATTTCTCTGAGGAAGCGTGAATTGAGAGTGAATTGTTTCATCCATTTGGACCAATGTTTTTTTTTGGGGGAATGTACCAAGCCTGATTCGTGCTTTAAGCAGTTCAAAAAGGTCCTTTGACAAATCCGGTTCAAGCTTGTTTAAAACCTCCTGCTGCGTTACTCGCCTCGCCTCGTCCCTTTTTTTCATCTGACCGACTGCCTTGCGGTACCTTTCACTTCGTGAGTGAAGTGTTAGCAGCTTCTTTTTGGTGCGAAGGGTGTGCACAGAGCTGCGTTTTCTTCGCCCACTTTTCTTGGCGTTTCTTGCATCTGCTCCGCGCTGCTGCCCTCCTTGGAAAATTGGAGGCCGCTCGGACCAGGCTCAGCTGAAAAAAAAAGACATGGAAGAATGCGAAGGTATAGGCTTTCATCAGTCTTGTAGAGAAAAAAAAATCACGATTAAGCTATTCAGGGCGCAATCACAGGGCTACTAATATACGGACCACTATGTGCTGCCATGCCATTTTTCATTGGAAGCAATGTGTATTCTGCGACTGAGACAGGAATCATAATTGATTTATACATTCCAAGCATTTTATCTTCAAAGAATCATCCATGATTAAGGAATATCACAAAGCATTGCAAAATGAACATTTCATGAAATGCTGAACAGAGGCAATGACATTTACAAAGTGGAGGATTTTGAATTATTCATCTCATAAATAGCTATCTGGGCTGCATAAGCCACATTTACATGAATGCACACCTTGATTGTGCATCATATTATGCTGGCCTATCTCGCAGAGCTACTCTCATCACAACAAATCGGACAGCACAATTTTCAGTGTGAACCATGTAGGTCCAACTGCACCCACCTTATATTTGAAATATAAATAATTGCGTGAACTAAATCACGGGTTGCAGGCCCTGAACTATATGTATGGTTTTGTCAACATTATAGGTTGTGACAATATTACACAGGCTTAGGTGTCCATATCTACTAGGAAAACATCAAGACTACTGGTCCATACTTCCTTATGCAGATGCAGGATGTGTACTTTGCAATAATTCTCTCTCTCACTTTTTGCACTTACCATCACTTGGTGAAACCTGTGACGGTGGTGTGGGCCTTCTTGTGGTTGTGCTTGGCGAAGCGGCTGTTGAAAAAGAAATAAATATGCTATAAAAGGCTGGCAAGCAGGTATTTTAATACCCTCACTTTGCATTGCACGTGTGAATACTGAGCAACAGACTTATGGAGCAATTTTCACATGTGCCTGAGGAAAACTACTCAGTGTTTTCATCTCTATGGAATGAGCTCAACAAAGAAAGCACTGAGTCTATGCATTGATGTAGAAAAAGAAAAGATATCTATACCACGCAACAAAGTTTTCTTGCAGGGAGGTTGGTTTGTTGTGAACTCATACCGAGCTCCACAAACACTAGAGGAGTAAGGACGGAAACAGGACAGAGTACAAACTATTTATACTGTGAGATGCCAAAAGCCATTTTCGCTGCTCTATCTCCCTGTTTCTTCATTTTGCGTTTGTGCAGCATGCTATCAGTTCATCCATACCATGTAAACAGTGCACTCAGACATTCTTACTGGAAAGCATGCAAAATGCTTCTCTATGAGTGCAAGCAAACAACATTTTTTTTCCCCTAGAGTACATTTCCTGCATTTAAGGTTTACGTACAGCAATTGTTCTCATAGCACTGGTAATTGAAAAACAGCTGTGGCATTTCTACCTACTGTTCTAATTTCAGAGAACAATCTGCTCGAGTGTGCAGGTGTAGAATACAAAATAGTACCGCTCTTTGTTTTTATTTTTTGCAAGCTATTCGTGCAGTATTACAGTGGCACCACCAACCAAATATTCTGTACCCTTTCATTCCAAGCAGAAAGGTGAAACAGATCCTTGTTCGGTACACCTACCTTCCACACTAGGGGGGCAGTCTCAGCAGCAGGGACGGCAACTCGCTTGCAGTAAACTGGTTGTCTGCAATTAAAGTACTCGAACTTAGTCACCCTACGGTGAAAAAACAGCTGGTAGAGTAAATACACTTGCAAGCTTTTAAAGGCATGGCACTAAGCTTAATAAATGTGCTTGCGTTTTAATCTCCACTAAATTATAATTACAGATAATTACATATATCCCGACAATATTCTCTGAATTAAAACTTGATATATGAAACACAACTCGATCGAGTTCTTGTTTTTCCACTGCTTTTGCGAGTCGAAACGATATTGAAAGCTTATAGGAATTATGGTGTGTAAACGCTAGCGCAAACAGCGCATTGAAAAAAAAATACAGAAAAGTGAAAGGGTGGCGGTGGGGATGGGTCCAGATTAGAGAGGGGAAAAAAAAAGTGGCCCCGCGCGATAAGCGCGGCCTGTTTCATGAACATCCAAAACCGAGCTTGGCCATGCCTTCGCCCGTTGGAAGCATCACGAGGGAGTAATGAAGAGATAATCGAAACTGTTTCCGGTAGCTTCCCGAGAGCGAAAAGGGGCAGGTGGGTATCACGCTTGGTTCAAGGTCCCCCGTCGAGCAGCGCGGCAAGGTACGCCGAAGGGAAGGAATGCGGACAATTTACGGCGACAAAAATCCGAACAGGCGGTCGGTGTGTAAACAGACACACAGATGAGGAACGCGGTGGTTTTCACTTGTGCAACACCGCAGCACACATTCGAATCTGAGGGCAGTGTCCCGAGTTCGCTACTGGGGCCTCCGCAATAACTTTGCGAGCGATACTTTCGTCGGCTGCGAGCACCACCCATAAACTACACGGACATGATGTATACGCACGCATTAAAGCGCTTAAAAAAACAGCTGCAGCGAGCACAACAACTATCCCACTCCGTTAATGTTACTAGCACGCATAAGTTAAAGTAACACGTAACAAAACACCCTGAAGACACGGTTGCATGACACGGTAATCCGAATTGGTTAGCTTTCATGAGATAGTAGAGGTAACGTCAGGCAGCTGAGGCACGCACATATATACTAACGTGAGCAACCATAACTAGCGAACAGCTCCGCTTTTGAGAGGTGACGCCGCGTCGAGCCACAAACTGCAGCCCGCCCACTAATTTTAACTTATTATCGTAACCATTTCTCAAACAGATAGCTGCAGCAACGAATGGCAGCAAGAAAATTCGCTGTTCATTCAGCAGTTTCAAATCATAACGGTCAACGACAGTCGAATCAAACTTGCGAACATCTTGGGAAATATATAATAGTGAAACGTATAAATACCTGTGGTCAGCAGGGATTCTGAAGAAGTGTTCGCCTTCATTCCCCGAGGAATCGCACCACTTCACGCCGCAATAAAGGTGCGACATCGCTGCTCCTCGCTGCGGTGGTAAAGTTTGCGTTTCTATGCGCTCTCGTGCTTGCGCGTCGTCTGCTTGTGCGCTGCGCAGGCGTGATGGCGGCGGTACCTAGCGGAGCCACGCACAGTCATGTTTACAAAACTTCTTTAAAACTTTGCCTTGTAATACTCGTGGCTGGTTATAGTTTAATGCAGAAGCACGTTTTTATTTACTACTGTGTACTACCGTGGCCGCGTTATTTTATTTTAATTAGGCTTACTGAGGCCTTCACTCCCCGCCCGTACCAGGTTCGCTGCAATCGTTTCGACGGTAGCGACGCCCCATGGCTCGGACGCCAAACTGCCATCATGCCTCGGGCCTTCCCTCAGACAGTTGCGCACCGCGCGCTCGCTCCGCGGAGCGCCCTCTGCCGTGCGCTTCGGAGAACTAGCGCGCAGCGCATTGACCGCTGTAGCGGGGCCTTCCCGCGTCGGTCTGCTGGTAGCGCGGCCGTTTTCGAACCGAATTGCGCCTGCTTTGGCGTGGAAGCAGCAATCACCCTTGTTTTATGCGCACGCAATTGAGAAGTTGGGGCGGTTCTCGAGAAGCGCAGAGACTGGCTTTTTTGCAAGCAATCGTACAATAATCAACTCGGCCCATAGACTCTCGACTCTGGAGAGTCCAAGACGTGTGGCGCCACCTGTCGGAGAATATGAGTAGTGCATAAACCGACTCCCTCCCAGTTGCTATGGCCAGGTGCAACTAGCGAGTGCGAAACAACGATTGAGCTTAATATCCCGCTTGTGTTTGCGCATTTACATCAGAACGAAAGCTGTGAATTGCTCTCCGCTAGTCGGACGCGCCACCGTACCGTCGTGAAGTGCTTGCTGGATCACTCGCCAGAACGACGGCGAAACAGCAGCAGACGAGTGCCTCCGCACGCTACGAAGAAACGCCGCAAAAGACGCACTGTTGCGTTGTGAATTGCCACGGACGTAAAAGACTGAATAACAACGTTCAGTTTTACCGATTTCCATAGTTGTTCGTACGAAGAAAGAAAGGCGAGAGCGCTGGTACGGGCCGTTGCGAGCGTGTTGGGTAAGCGAAGTACCCGCGTTCTCCACAGCCGGGTGGCATGAATGTGTGGCTCTGCCGTTGTTTTGCGTAGGCCTGGTGCAAAACCGTGGTAACCTGACTATGAAGCTCAGCAGAGGCTCTGACCGCGGTGCTTGTCGTGTAACACGAAGTGAGCAGCTAGAGGCAGACTGGAGACGCGTGATACGCACACCGCGACGAGTTGGTCGTCACAACAGAGCATCGCGGGACGTATGTACGTTTGAATGCTCAGAGTTCTGGTTCTAACTAGCTAACACCAACGTGCGTCATACAAGTAAATCGCAGAATGTTGGTCGTGACACCCTTCACATTTGTTTCGCCCGGGCCCTCCGCGGTTGCCGTAGCTATCTCGAAACAGCCACGGTTTTTGCCTTGGTTGTACCCCGCGAAAGTGGACACGCACGTACCCCATTTGCAGTACACACAAACGGAAAGACGACCATCAAGAGACCATTGAGGATGCATAATAAAACAGTCCAATGCACAGGAAGCGAGAGATGAATTAACGGAGAATGCATCTGCAAAGGCGAAAATCGCCGGGCCCATTCGTCCCTGATGAACGGAGTTTTGTACCACTGATCGTAAGAGCATAGCTAAGTAAATTGATCGTGTTATGTACTTTATCGCTTTTGGCATTACGTATATACCCGATTTTAAGCATTTAGGCGCTAGAGAAACGGATGTGGAGGCTTGCCTCGAATCGATGTTGTGTGGTACTTGAGAGTGCAGCGCGCGGGAATAACTAAAACTTATTTTGCATTGTACTCGCAGTTCGCTTTGATCGTTCCTTTGTTTCTGAAGCGTGGATTGGCGGAAGAAGCTTTCCAGGTCCTTGATTTTCAGGAAACGGCGCCTGGACCCAACGAAAGAGGAGATATATTGTGGCCTATGCACATTCGCTTGCGGAC